>NC_091133.1:88020116-88320410 GCF_040183065.1 Periplaneta americana
TCTGCAACATAAGCCTGGTAGAAGTTGGTGGGCTCGCCCTTACTACATCGAAATTAGCATTGTTTGTAAGGTTGGAGAAACTGCGTAGCCTGTGACAGGTTCATAATATTCATATTACTCCGTACGAAAAGGGCGAATACGCCACTCTGCCTGAAGGCGCGCGCCATTCATTGTCTGTGTTGTTGTAACCACACAGGCGAGTATAACCGTAGAGAGGAATTACGTGTATTTATGGCTATTGTAATAGTTTGTTATGAGTAATAGTAACAGTGATAATCAACCGGGGATATCTGGTTGTTATAGGAAACAGAGGCATGTCGAAAAATGGATAAACGTACAAGCAAAATTAAAAGGAATAAAGGTGAATCGTACATTAGTCCGAAAACATCTCGACATGTGCAAGCTCGCGGTATAGGCCCGCCATGTACTTGTGGATCTTCAACGCATTAAGTATGGAGAAAATATAACCTGTATTTCGTAATTTCTGGGAGTTGGGTGATTATGACCTCCAGAATGCCTTTATTTCTAAGCTCGTAACCAGTGTTGATGTGAACAGATGTCGCATTAAAACAGGCCGACCTCTCTCAGCTGGTTTTGCCAAAGAGGTATGTCACTCCAATAAAGCTCACTTCTGAGAAAGTAAAGGATCTGAAAGCTCTCCTTATCTGTGTGCCACAGAACATTTCTGGACGCCGTGATCGGCAAACAAAACGTGCAACTAGCAGTGACTGACTCGTAGGAACATCTTCATGAAGATATTGTAATGGATTATTAGCGCCTCTGTTCCCAGAACAAGTGAGACCACTTTTGATAGCAAGGATAATAACATGACAGGCATCTACTCATTTTTGTTTATTACTTTATTTTGAGACACTTTGTAAATGTCACATCACAGTGCGATTAGGTGTTTTTATTATTATTATTATTATTATTATTATTATTATTATTATTATTATTATTATTATTATTAATGTCTGCCACTGTTGAGTTCATTCTACGCCCTTTGCCTTTTCTAATTACTGTTTTCAAATTATTCCCATAATATTAATGAATTTATAATGTCATCTATGATCACTATTAAGTTGGAATATTAAATTTGACATTTCATTGCAATTTTCAATAAAGGTATTCGTTTTTCGGTGTACAAATAATCATCGTTATTTACAGACGCGTCCTTGGCGGCTTCGCCCTTATCTCGATTACAGGTAAAATACTTTGAACATAGATTATCTCTACAGGTACAGTTGGTGGGTTCGCCCTTCTCTTAAGGCGCATCTCCACTATTAAACATTTAACAACAACATGTTAAATATAACATGTTGAATTTAACATGTATATGGACATTTCAAGTCTCAATTGACTTAACATGTTAACTAAGTATGTTGAATTTAACACTTTTAACATGTTGGCGTTTTTTCCAGCAGAAATGGAAAACATGTCAAGTCAATTCATTTGCTCGTGCAGCGTCGGTACAGTTCGGCAAAGTTCGTACAGTTTCCATAGCATCAACTATAACTTCTTATTTTGTGGCGCGTATCTTGATCATTTTTATACTATCATTGGTCCTTGGTGTTGGCTGTAAGTTGTTCGAAGTAATGGAGTGGACGAAAGAAAATACATTAGAATAAAATTAATGCACTGATGGAAAGGCCTTGTTTGTGGGATGTGCAAAAGAATACACGGGCAAAACTAAGAAGGCCGACTGTTTTAGAGAACTGGAATTATTATTTAATTGTTCTCGAGAATACAATAGAGAGTTTTCGCACTATCGTCGTACGCTAAACGTTAATGCTATGTTGACGTCAGTAATGGTCGTATTTGGTGATGTATGTTAACGTTCGTAAAACTTCGGAAAGAATAATTGTACGATATTACCCATTCCTTTAACATCTATCATGTCGTAGGTCCAATGATAATCGTGCTGTAATTTTTTTTTAATTGAGATGAAATGGCTGCTCTTAAATTGTGTATTTCTTTGATGTAACAGGAAGTATTTTTGCATCACTATATTGAAATCGTGTTCTGACATTCTCAACTAGTTTTTTAATCCAAATCGATACTGTATTCAACTTCAAGCTCGTTTAGAATGTATCTGCATAGTGTCTTTTACTAAGATATTGCTGCATCCACATTCTCATTTTCTTCCTTTTCAAAGCCTTGTAACAAGCAATAGAGGCAATTACAAAAGTCAGATCATCATCTGAGTCCATTGTCCAAGGTTTGAAAATAAAACACTATCTATATTAAAATCTCATAGACTGTTTATGGTGTACTACGCAAAGAAAGTCAAGTTTAACATGTTTAACAGTGTCGACAAAGTGTTAAATGAAATTAGCATTAACATGTTCAATCAACATGTTGGGATGTTAACGGTAAACAATTTAACATTTAACATGTTGTTGTTAAATGTTTAATAGTGGAGACGCCCCTTTACGGAATGCCTGATATAGTCTCAGCTCTTGCTCTGTTGTTTGTCTGGAGCCAAAGAAGGTACTATTCTTTGTAAATACAAAAAAGTAGTTAAAAATTCTTGAAATAGTTGCACTTTTTAATTATTTACAAAAGTTAAGTGTGTCATAGTGTATGTTATCAGTCACTTAGTGAAGAAAAGCAAGCAGAATTGTTTCTCGGCTCTCGCAGGCATTTGTGTACATTAGCAGTCATTACGTGGGAGCACATCTCCTGCTCGTGAGGGAATGTGGAGTGAAGGGCTGCGCTTGATGCCCGTAATTACACAAATTAACGCGGATCGGATCGCGCCTTGCTGACAGCTACGTTTCTCGAGTCACTGCGAGCTTCTCAGACGTGAAGAGGCCCTATTACACTATACATACACGCAGTACAAAGTTTCCACATTAACTACGTATTAGTTTCTTACTTTGTAATTAAATTTGTCGTCCTCTGTCTCTGAACACAATACCTCAAACCCAATCCAAAGTCTAGTTTATTTTCACCAAGAGTAATCCTCAACCATCCTCACTGCTGCGGATAGGGGTTATTTTCATGCGTTGACAAGACATATTGAATTGACTATGATGTTGCAGTTATTTCTACAAACAAAGCTGTTTTCACACTGAGCAAAAATAAATAACGCAAAATGGCAAAGAAAATTTATATTCCTTTTATCTTTAGGATTTATTCTGTGAGTAGCTGTCATTGAACACCTTCTACCCAGTATATTGTGCCTCCTGGATTCATTTCAATACTTCTCACCTTCACCAGTTGGCCTACTAGGTTAAAAAGTATGGTAAATAATACATCTCCCTATCTAAGGGTACGTACAAGACGAAGCTTGGCTGGTTACCGAGCTCGTTGCTCCCAGCCTAGCTGGTCGCTGGGTAGAAAGTCAGGGTGATCAAAACGAAGCTTGTTTGTACAAGGTCCGTCGATAAGTCAGGTCTTCGCACGCTGCCATATTTGCGCCAACTCTTAGGTTTGTTTACATTGCACTGTGGTTGGGTTGTGGAAGGAATTTGTATTTAAATTTTGTATGTTTCATAAAATAAGTTTCCAAAACAGATATTTCGATAACTTTCGGAGAACTTTCTGCTTGACAACAGCAACCGATGGCGCAAAGATGGCGGACATTAGTGGAATGGGATGAGAGGACCTGACTAAGAGCTGTTCGACAGCGAAATCTAGAGACCTTGATTTGTATCTGCCAGTCAGTGTAGCTGAACTCATTCTGTTTTTCAAAATTGTCTTTAAAAACAATGACAATTTGTAAAAGTGCCAGGAAGAAGTGTACTGATCTCCAGGATCTCCTGAGTGTACATTAGATATTTTGGTACCGGTACTTTCAGTACGGAAATAACCATGTAAATAATTCCACTTTTCTGGAAGGCGTCTTCTGTATAATAAATGCCTTTCATTAAATCCCATATATTTCATTCCAATGCAAATGAAGAGTCCACTGCAAGAATGATGGATGTCACTTTTTTGTCGAAATGAACCAAGACTGTCAATGCATAGCTTAAGACGTATAGAATGTACATAGAGAGTTATATGGCATTAACACTGATAGTCATTGTCCAGTAATGATCGGAAAATCTCAGTTAAGCTTTGAGCGCTAAGCATTTCAAACTTTCAATTGCTTCTCCTGCAAAATGTATTCCAAATGACATCTATCATTCTTGCAGTGGACTCTTCAAATAGAACATTGATCTCATAATTTCACAATAAGATATAGGCTTTGATAGTCGGGATGAGCCTATTTCCATACATTGTAAATATTTGAAATTAATCTTAATCCATTATACGCGTCGAATTGAATAGCAATAGGCCTTTAGCACGTGGGGAAGTGTATACAACTCTCATGACATATGCGCAGTAAAAGGATTTAGGTCGCTAGTAGCTGGAAAAAAATGAGAGGATCCATTCTACCAGCTACCAGCGGGCTAACAGGCTAGGTAACAATCGACCGAACATTCTTTGTCTTGCACGCCTCCATTGCGTAATGTTTAGGCATTCCTTCCAGCAAGGTAACCAGTCAGGCTTCATCTTGTATGTACCCTTTAATCCTGTTTTTACTTTGAAACTTTGAGATATTATTTTAATAGCCTCTGCCAGTCATAAAGTACGTTTTATATATCATTACAAGAGTTGGCTAATTCTTAAAATAACCCAATAACGGTATTCCGAATTTCTGGAGCAGAGTTGCATTGCGGCACCTGTGGCGTGCTCTGGAGGTATGAGTTACCTCGACGCCGCATGGCTGGGATATCGGATTTTCGATATAAACTCCAGGAGATGCTAAAAGGGGAGTGGCTTTAACACGTTACGTAGTTAATTTACTTTGTAAATGGAGCTTGAACGCTACCGCGCGTTGTGATGGTCTTACCTGCGGTCTGGTGAAGCCTCCTCCTTGATTGCCAATCTTGACTTATTACTGTAACGTCCCCTTCTCTCGGAAGCATAGGCCTACTATTGACTGAGGCAGCAATTTGTGTTTAAACTTTTAATTACCCCCCAACACCCCACCCCGTTGTTTTCGCAGTTATTGATTCTTCAGGCCCAGTAATTGGATTGTCTTCCGATTGACTGTGTACAATAATCTTGCAAATGGACCTTCCCTTAGGAATAGTAGTCTACAGTTTTGAAAGAGTGAGTTTTTCTTTTGTAACTGTGTCAGAAACTTAGATCTTTTTTTATTTTCGCTTTATTAAAGTTAGGCCCGGTTTCTTCAAACTTTGTTAAAATGCACCTAACATAGCGTTAATTAACTGTAAGTTAATTGCTGTTAAAAATATTGCTTTTCTTCAACTTTACATTTCACATTTTAACATTCTGTTTGTTAACTCTCTGTTAGGACCAGAGATTCTAGAGTTTAACCATAACCTATAACCAAGTATAGGCTCACTTCTGTTTTCTGAACGCTGACAATTGCGATTCTCGCTTGTTTCCGTTGTTTGATTCAGAGTGGATAGAAGTCTTTCTATTCTCTCAGGTTCGATTTCTGCTTCTTTCCTCGTCTGTATCACAATTGTGTGGAGCGGCGTATTGGTATTGCTGTTATGAAATGGAAAACACTGGAATAAAAAGAAATCGTGTGACTAATTTCTCTTCATTCGAAAGAAACGTTCTGCTGGAAATTATTTCGCAGTACAAACCAATTAATGAGAATAAACAAACAAACGGATCTACGTTGAAAGCGAAAAGTGAGGCTTGGCAGAAAATAGCTTGTACCTTTGTATGAACTTCTGGTCTGTCAAATCGCAGAAATCATCCCCTCTGTTTATGTATTCATGGATATAATTTTCTAAATAATCCAGACATATAAGTTCAGCATCTAACGCACCAGCCATATTGGATACTTCTATGCTAACAGAGAGTTAAATGATTTAACTGCATGAAATTGGGCAGTTAAATTAACATAGGTTTTAACAGCCTGTTAGTACTAACAGTAGTTGAAGAAATGCTTCAACTGTTAAGTTTATAGTTAAAATGGAATAACACACTGTTATAATTTAACAAAGGTTGAAGAAACCGGGCCTTAGGGTTTTAAAAATATTTGTTATTATTGTGCGATGTTGCTTGCAAAAAGATTGTGTGGGTGCAAAAAAATATTCATATTCTTTCACGTAATTTCCTTTTTCTTCATAATTTTCTGCATTATACGGTGTGGGCTTCGACCTAATTGATTACCGCTTTTTCCTCTAACGCAGAGATGGGAATTCGTGTGCATTTGCTCCGCATGTGTGAGTACTTTCACTCCGGTGCATTGTTCTGAAGATTGCCTAAACTGTAGGCGCGCTTGACTTCCTTGTCTCGCCGAAGTTCGTGATCGACGAACATCGATTGCAGCACTTGGAAAGAGAACTCAAGGACGAATCAGTCAATGTTGTACAGTATTAGGAATAGACCTTTTGTGTCAGTTACAGTATGGCTAGCACCAGTGATATTAAACGACGATCAGGGTCTCAGGAATCCTCTTGGTTTCAGTTGTACAAATGGTGGAAAAGTTATTACCGGTATTAGAAAATTCAATTTTGAGCTCCATTATAAAGCTTTCGATTTTAATCAGATAAATATGTAGGAGTGTATCGTGAAGCTCTTGTTAATGACCTTCATAATGATAGACTTGCGATAACAATAGATTTATTTACTTCTACTGTACACTATTATGTTAACTCCTTTAGATCTGAATTTATATTTAAAAAAATTGAAAAAAAAACTGGTCGCATAATCTTTCTGGAGATCCAAAATTTCGAAATGAAGTCTTCACAAAAAATCAAAATTAGGGGACAATTTTGACCCCTGGGGCTCCAAAATTTTAAATTTTATTTTTAATTCAGATATAGAAATGTTTCAAAAATAATATTCTCCATTTCTATCACACTGAATTTTTCAAAATATTTAGAAGTATCGAAGACATTCCAAAAATGAAAAAAAGAAACTATGTACACCAGGCCTGAAGGGGTTAAGCAACAGCAAATTCCACAATTTGGGACATCTGACCGACATTTACGGCTGACCACTAGGATCCAGAATTTTGTGTGTGTGTGTCTTTTTTTTTTTTTTAAGTGTACTCCCATTTTTAGACCTAGTTAACATAATTTTCTACACTAGTTGAAACATACTTTCTGCTAACAATTCAGAAGTTCTTTTATTTTCATATGATTATTTTATTTTAATAACAATTTTAATATGAATTCCTTTTAACTCCTTGAGATAGTTTTAAAATTAATGCCACTTCGTTTATGAACCTTTTTTTTTTTTTTAGATAACATTACTTTTAGTGGTTTTGTTTTATAGGTGTTTAGTTTACTATCCTTATGACATGAGAATAAAATGCATCTGTGCTCAAAATTTGAACGTCTCACAGTACAAAATAAATAATGAATGTATTCCCATTAGTATAAAAATGTATCACGAAACCTGTTAAATTATTCGGTTGTCTGTAACGGTACAAATCCTTCAAAGTAAGCCTGAACCATAGTGAAACCACACAAAACTAACCAGACGTTCATATAGAAAACAAATCGGCTTGAAGTACTAGCGAACCTAATAACATCGTTTTCTTTTAAGTCTAAGCAGTAACTTCGAAGATTGAGAATTTACATAATTATGGTTCAGTATATTATCCCCGATTAGCTCTACGTCTAAAAATGTTTGCATGGATGCTTCTTACTCTTTGTATAGTTCCATAAATGTTGGCCAAGCAGCAAACGAGGAAATAAGTAAATTAACTCAACAGGCTAAGCCTTAGAATACCGAAATTAATAGAAAGTAAGTATAGTGCCATTGAAAAATCCCTCCGCAACTCTCTTAATTCTAGTAAACCTAAAATAGAACCCTATAGAAAGTTGGCTCTCTCTCATCCATTCCGGTTTGTCAACTTCACACCCCCAGTCCATCATATGCTTAGCGGCGAGTGCTGCCACTTGAATTCTCTGCCTAATGGATTCTCGGCTATAGAAGCACTGTGGAGAGACGTCTAGTTTGTACTGTATATATTACGAGTATATTGCGTTATTTATTACAATCTTCAGCGCAACTTTTAATTTGTGTGGTATGTTGACAGCCATAAAGATGCAGTGATCATTGTTGTGAGTTAAGATGTTGTTTATTTGAAGTATTGGAAATATTATCTTATATTATGAGTTTATTAGTTCTATTACTTCGCTTTATTCGTAAAGTAGTCATAACAAATACAACTCCTTGTTCTGAACTTCTTGTCGATAAGTTCAAAATCATTGGTAGTATTATGTAGTGATAATATGACGGGTTTTGACAGAGTGAATTGGAATAAACTTATGGAGATTCAGAAAAAAATTGTTATGGGTTGGAAAGACTGTTAAATAATTTTTATACGAAATAAGTGAATTGGAATAAACTTATGGAGATTCTGAAAAAAAAAATGTTGTGGATTGGAAAGACTGTTCAATAATCTTTATACGAAATAAGTGAATTGGAATAAATGTATGGAGATTCTGAAATAAACTGTTGTGGAATGGAAAAGCTGTTCAATAAACTTTATACGAAATAAGTGAAAGTCAGGATAGGAGAATAAATATCAGAGGAAAATTGAATAGGAAGAGGAATACGACAAGGATGTCCTTCCTTAGCTACCCTGTTCAACATCTACTTCGAGGATTTAGTGAAGAACTGTTTTAGAAGATGGAAGAGGTGATAGTAGAAGGAAGAAGAATAAAGTGCATAACATTTGCTGATGATATGGGGTTGTTAGGAAAAGAGGTTATACTAAGGGATATGCTACTGAAGCTGAATGACAGCTATGAGCAGTATGGGATGAAGATATATGCAAACATGACCAAGACCAAGGTTTTCGAAAGAAAGTTAAAGAAGCTATACGTGGGAATTCCAAAAGAGGCAGTAGAAGAAGAGGAGAGCTTGCAGTACTTGGGGTTTACTGTAAGTAGTAAAATGGACTGTCAGGAAGTCAAAAGGAGGATAGCAATAGCAAAGAAAGCTTTTGTTAGAAAAAGGAGCATATTCCGCGGACCCCTAAAAAAATAACTAAGGAAATATCATTGTATGAGACAGAAACATGGACATTACGACGAAGTGAAAAACTACTAAACTATTTCCAACTGAAGATTGAAGTAGACGTAAACAAAACCGAAATGTATTACTCCACAATCGCAAGCTAGCTACCAAAGCAGCCACCAGGGCGCATTATTTTCAGCAAGTGAGCACGCAGGGCAGCCACCGTCTGATATATTGCAGACATTTCAACACATTCATTGAACTAACCTGTAAAATGCTCACAGAAGGTTAATATTTATTATTTCTCTACTGGGAATAGTGGATTTTCTTTTTCTGTAGATTCGTGATTGAATGTTATTCTTTGAAGAGTGGAGAATTTCTTTAATTCTACAGAAATATATTTGAGGTTGGCAACACTGAATCTCGCACTGTGTTAACAGCTGTGCTGATGTGCTCTGTGAAGGTTCAAGTCACCTTGGGCGGGATTTAATGCCTATTACGCATGCGCGTTGCCATAATACACGTTACAATGATTTAACACGCAATGTCTGAAACTACTAATATAAACATGTTGTTTATATCGTAAGAAAGTGTTCTTATAAGCATATTTAATTCACTCGTATTCCATGTATATTATATATTTTATTAATTTAGAAGGAACTATTTTAATGTGAGGAAGAAGATGACAAGCATGCGTTTGGAGACGTTGTGCGTCCAATAGCCAATCAGGAACCATCATCCCACGTGCATTTATTTACATTTACTTCAATCTTTAGCTGGAAAGAGAATAGAAGCGTTTGAAATGTGGTTATGGAGATGAATGGAGCGTGTGAAATAGAAGACAGAGTAAGAAATTAAGCTGTTCTGGAAAGAGTGGGGACGAAAGAATGATGCTGAAACTGATCACGAAGAGAAAACGAAATTGCCTGGGTCACTGTGTGATAAAAATTATAACTGCCTACTGAAGGATGTACTAGAAGGAATGGTGAACGGGAGAAAATGTCGGTGCAGAAGAAGGTATCAGATAGTAGACAGCATTAAGATATACGAATCGTATGCGGAGACTAAGAGGAAGGTGAAAAAGAAAGATGATTGGAGGATGCTGGATTTGCAGTGAAGAACCTGCCCTTTGGCAGAAAATTACGAATTAATATGAGGGGAAGTCTTGGTTGTTGCGGAATGTATAGAACGTATAATGAGAAATTGTATGTGACCTTCGTGACACAGATCTCTTAATTGCTTTTATGAGGACAGAAGCATTAGATTGGATTGTTTGAAGACTCTCTTACTGAAATACAATTTCAAGTTTGTTAAGAAGTCGTCCTGTTCATTAGAAAGATATTTATTTTACGTTTCATAACTTTACTGGAGTGTATTCATCTTTTATGAAATTAAATAGAAGCGTTCTAGTAGAAGAGACGCGTCTCAACGTAGGTCTGTAGGAATGGGGGTAATAAATGTATCACTGAGACGATCTGTTATTCAGAATGTTCCGATTAATATTTTTTCTTCATAATACCCTTTACCTAAAGATCCAGTTGGCTATATAATCGTCCACACCTGTGGAGTAACGGTTAGCGCGTCTGGCCGCGAAACCAGGTGGCCCGGGTTCGATTCCCGATCGAGGCAAGTTACCTGGTTGAGGTTTTTCCTGAGTTTTCCTTCAAATGAGCAAATCCTGGGTAACTTTCGGTGCTGGACCCCGGACTTACTTCACCGGCATTAGCAACAGTAATCTCACTAGAGGTTTTGATTTATCTAGAGAAAATCAAAACTCGAGTGGGATTTAATTGACTATTACACGATTAGAAGAAAGTAGGCTATATAAAGATTAGAAGTAACAAAGTGTACAATAAAATATTAATTGGCTTACGAAAATACAACTGTCTTCAAATGTATTATTGTACCATCTCAACATTACGCTAGATGGCAGTAGTGTTTTATGATGATGTTTTCTTGTTACCGGTATCAGTTGTGCCAACTATGGAATCATCATTGAACTCTGTGGACTGTTACTAGTCAAGAAGGCTTTGTTGATTCAGTTTCATTTTTATTAAAACATTTGCATTCCATTTCAATCATCCGGATCCCAGTAATCAACGTCACTTGACAGATGATTTTCAATAAATCTTAGTATTAAACAATCTCTGTTACGTGACTATCCATAATATATAGCAGAAGCTATAACAAACATAACCTAAATAATATAAACAAGTGTTAGAAAAGTTTTAATTAGGGATGATGAAATAAACAAGAAACGTTTTAATTAACGATGATGAAATAAAAATAAACATGGATAATTTTAAAAGAAACAATTATTGAAAGTACAATTTTCAAATTTGAATGTTTTGGTGGTTCAGTTGATGTTATATTGGACGTGTGCGTAAAAGAAGTGAACTCGTTGGTGTACATGGCGTATCCCTCAACTCATTCAGGATTTCCGAATGGTGCTCTTCATATATGACTAGTGATCTTTATTAATTCTTGTTCTTGAATGCCAAAATGCGAGTCATATTTGAAAGTGATGTGCATCGACTGGACTGGTTTGTAATTTTCTGTTTTTTTTTTTTTTACGGCCAGACCAGTGCAGTTTTAAATGTTGGCAAACAAAGAAACAAATGCTAGGGTAGTGATAAAAATAAACAAACGCAAGGGACGCGATAAAATTAAACAAATGCTAGGGACGCGATAAAATTGTGCGATAAGCGGCCATGATTGGTTGAAAGACGTCCTTTCGTACCGTTTTATTGGTCGAAAGTATTGTGACGTAGTAAAAGTGTAATAGTCACCTTAATCTCATTCAGACGCTAAGTAACCTAAGATGTTGATAAAGCGTCGTAAAATAACCTACTAAAATAAAAATAAAAAATATATACAATCAATACGTAGTGTGCCTCAATCAGCTGACATTTTCGCGAAAGGTCTTGTAAGATTAGAGGCATTGATCAGTTCCATAAATGGACAATTTTGTCGCTGGAGATCAGTGGGGATATTCTGAGAGATTTAATTATTGAATAAAGCCGTTGCGCAGGAGATTTTCTTCCACTGTTGTGATTTCTCTTTCGATTGTCATTCCAGCATTGATTCATTGTTGTATTAAGTGGGACAGGATGAACTCTTGATTTTGAAAAAAAAAAATTATATTTTCCCTATTTGTCAATTAATTTTTTTCAGTAAAATTGGATAAGTCCTAGCTAAATAGATCCGATACTTTTACCGCAATGCGTTCAGTAGTTAGAAGAAATCTCTGTACACAGACGGCATAATCAAAGTCATTATTTTCAATACCAGGAATGCTGGAAACCTCTATTACTCTGGAATTGTATAAATCGATATTTTTTACATGACAGCAAAAGAATTGTAGTGTTCTCTCAGTGTAGTTGTATGGAAATACTTTTCCGACGCCACATATTATTTTCGCATTTTAAGCCTCTCTGTAGGAACTCACGTCTCGGAGAGCTTGTTATTTCTTTGAAACAATTCTTCCTGCTGAACATGCAGAATCCAATCTCACATGATTTCACGTGCGATGTGGCTTGGCAGCGGTTAGACTCCAGAACACATTTTAGAAACCAAATAACCTCCTGACACACGGGGGACAAGGACAATATTTGCTTTGCAGACGTCAATACGTCTCTTTGCAGTATAGAAGACTTCCCAACAGACTTGATGTAACTCCAAGACTCGTTTTATGTTTGACCTCCATTATCGTGTCATTTCCTTTGTTGTTTATTCATCCATAATGAAATACAGTTAAATCTCCCTACTCATTAAAGGCTGGTTCACAATAAACCGGGAACGGAAACGACAAACGAGAACGGAAAACTTATTGAAATGCATATATTTAAATGTGAGCAATCACAATTGACGAGAAGCTTGCCGGAGCCCGGGAACGGGAACGTAAAGGTTGGCGAACTTTTAACTTTGCCGTTCTCGTTTACGACCAAAGCGTACTGGATTCATTTTGTTGTCATCAAAAGCTATTTGGTCGTCGTATGTTTTGTAGAAAGGAGGCCGTGACATAGTCTAATTCACCCATTGCTTGTAACTAACACAGAAATTCAGTAGAATCACTTTCAATATACATGCTACGTATATATGTGACTAGATTACCACCTGAATTGAATTCTTAAATATTCTATATCATAAATTTTGAAGTTGGTTAACCTGTGTTTATGTTTGCTGGCTTGTACAGGGACATCATTTTATTTTTACTAACATTATTAATATTAACCTGGCTATATCTTCGGATTAAAGGTCTAGAACCGGAAACACCGCTTGCTCCCCCTTCCAAGACTGGAGTTCGATGATACTGGCGTAAAATACAAATCACTTTACTGCGTATAGGAAGGAAGAAAAGTAGTTCATCCATTTACGTAAACTAGGAAATATCGCAATTTTGAGTCTGAAAATTTTCATTAGGTTTTTGTTTAATCAAAATACAGTACTGTATTAACACATAGGGTGCTATGCATAGACATTTCGCTAGGCCGCGCTACGAGCGTGCTAAACTAGCACCGGCTATGGACTGATTACTTGCACAGGATTCATATCATATCTCGCTAATACTGGTTTATAAATACGAAAAACGTTAGTTCACTGATCAACCACCGGAAGCCCGCGCTAAGAATGTCTATGAATATGGCCCTTAGTGTTTTTACTCACGAATTGAGCTATCCATTCGGACGTATTCATTATGCAGTGTATATTGTACTGTTACAGCACATTAGCGTACAATATGGAGAATGAAGTTAAATTGAAAAATAATCATAATATGGATATTTAAACACATTTTTTAAAATGGTGGCCGTTCATTTCGATACAGGCTTCAGTTCTTTTGTGCATATTATCGCACTATAGACTATTGTACCTAATTCCAATTACCAATTTCGTCCTTCGTACTAGTAACTCATGTTGAAATAATTCTGTACCTACTCTATAAAAGAGTACCTTACATATTGTAAATTCAATCTTCACTTCTGCCCGATCCGAAAAGATAAAATTACTCAGAAATCCTATCTACTGTCCGTTCAAGGGGTTTTGTCGCCGGGTCGTGGAAAGGAGGGGATCACGTGACAGTTAATTACTTGACGAAGCCCTTTTATTTAAGTTATTTTAAACGGTTATATAATATTACGTAGACGTCCAATTCCTAACAGAAATTAATGTTTTCAGAAAGGAGCTAAGACAGCCCAGCTACTAGACTTTACAGAGGGGCGAACAGAAGCAGGTGGGGGAAACCGGGATGGGACGTAGGCAAACGGACGACAGTACCTGTGCGAAAATATGATTCAATATTGAAAGCTCTTTCGTCACTGGAAAACGCGAACATATTTCTGGAACGTACTATACTCACTAACTCAGTACTGCAAACGCGGCCTTGATTCTGTGTGGAGAACGGTTGGAAGTTTACTAGTAGAGGGGGTGGGAGTGAAGTACATTCAAAAACTCAGGTACAATAAAAATTGAAGTAAAAATAAAATGATGTCCCTGTATATGAGAGAGAACGTCATTGGTCAATTATACACAAATGACATCCGAATGCTTAATATCGACTTTTCGTTTCGTTATTGGCATATATATCGATATGCATAGTCGTTTCCGTTCTCGGTTTATTGTGAATAAAAAATATTCACGTTCACGTTCTGCGCTTCCCGTTCTCGTTCTGGTTCTCTTCCCGGTTTATTGTGGACCAGTCTTAAACAAGCCGTAAGTATTACTCTCTCAGAGATACAACGCTGGAAAAAATATATTATTAATTTTTTATAATTAATGTAATTCCAATTAAGAAGATTTCTAAAATTTATTTTGAGAATATTGTCGATTACTGTTGTAAATGATTGCTTGTTATTGTACTTATCTAAAAGAGAAATTCTCACTCATACTTCATTCGAAAAGATTAAAGCACTCGAAAGTCTTGGTTTAAATTTTACGAAATGACAATAGAATCCGGTACTTCGTTATCCAAACTGCTAGAGCGTCAGTTTTCCAAGAACTTGTAATGAGACTCTGGAAGGAAGTTCGAATGATTGCTGCTGCCCTAGATATAGAAAAATAAACCATGATAAATACAATTCCGGTTTTGATCGCGGATAACCGTTTTTATTCTTTTACCTAAGAGTAAGTTTTTAAAATATACCAATAGACTAATTATTCATTCCAAAATAATAATATAAGAAATGCTTTTTATTTTATTTTTTACCAAATTAATGAGATCATTATATATTCATTCATAGTTTTCTGTTCAACGGCACATCCTTCCCTGCAAACGCAGTTTTAACCAATCTTCCTTCTACTGTGTTTGTGTGTGTATGTATGATTGTATGTATGTATTTTTATTTATTTATTTACACCCGGTGGCAGTGGTAATTTAGTTGCACACAATATTTATTTCAATTTTTATTTTAGCTAGTAGGCCAAGTGAGTAGAAATTAAAACTATACAGCAAAATGTTTCTAGCCACTACCGTAAGAGCTAGGCTCGTGCGTGGTGTGGTCTTACCCAGTAATACAACATAAAATTTATAAAAATAGTTTACTAAATACACTAATTAACTTAATTCAAACCGATAACTAACACACAAGAGCAAAAAAAAAAGAAGAAAGAGAATAAGAGAGAAAAAAAAAACATGTAATATAAATTGACAATCAGACAGAAGCCAGTGACATTCAATATAAACATGAATATGGTCGGTAGAAATAAAAAGGTAAAAAATACACACATTTGTTAATATTATAATACAATAATTAGAACTAATACACAATAAACAACTAATACTTACTTACAAATGGCTTTTAAGGATCTCGGAAGTTCATTGCCGCCCTCACATAAGTCCGCCATCAGTCGCTATCCTGAGCAAGATTACTCCAGTTCCTACCATCATATCACACCTCCCTCAAATCAATTTTAATATTATCCTCTCATCTACAACTCGACCTCACCAAAGGTCTTTTTCCCTCCGGCCTCCCAACTATAGTCCCGTCGCTCTAATTTCCGGCAGCCAATCACGTTGCAGGTCGGCTACATTTAAACGTGTGCGTCTTGTGATTCGCTGATGAAGATATAAAGCATTTCCTAAGGCCGGATAAGTACTTACAGTCTTACTAATAAACAGTGTATAGTTTTTATACGAGGCTTATGCAGAGTTGAGACAGAAAACGTTACTAATAAACCGCGAATACGCTATGGACGTATAAACAGTCTGTAACTATACAATGGGAATTCCTTTGAAGTAGTTATATACACGAAACCCCTTGTTTAAGCGTTGTATATAGCGAAAAAATGGCCGCCCCTCTAACACCTGTTCGTATCGACTGTCATTTTATGATGATGGTTACCTTGTAACCACAGAAGAACAAACCAAAGATCATAGAATAATTAGAATAATATTGCTGTAGCTTGTACTCTTTGACCAAAATGTAGTGTGGTAATCGATTAGAGCCAGTTGTACTATCGATATTTAACACGCCACACTAGAGCCCTCTACTGGATGCAATAGAGAACCTCAGATATTCTATTACCTTTCGTAACGAAGTAATGACGAAACTATGACGTAGCTGTGTAACATTTATACTGTTATACACGACGTATGTAGTGATTATTAGTAAGGAATTTACACACGACTTATAAACGAGCTACTCATTGTATAAGTATAAGTCAGTTAAACATCTGTATATAGAGTTTTTATTAGTAAGACCGTTAATATATAATCGCCCGCCATTTTGGCTCTTTCGTTGGCGTTCACAGAAAGCACACGAGGACGTTATTTGCCGCTCAATTATTTGCTGAATTACAGTGCGTTTGATTTATTATCATAGGAGCTACGACATGATAATGTTTAACGGTGTGGCAAAATAGATCCCTCGTCTGGTAGCTCGGCAACGAAAGAACAAAAATGGCGAACGATACTACCTACCTAGACTTTATAGAGCCGTGACTTCCTAAGACGTAAGCAAAGAGGAGGAGTCACGCCGGGAATAACAGCGTCGCGACTGTAATACTGTGTATGCATTTCTTGATTCGCCTATACGACCTACATGCCCTGCCCATCTCAAACGTCTGGATTTAGTCCAATGTTCCTAATTATGTCAGGTGAAGAATACAATGCGTGCAGTTATATGTTGTGCAACTTTCTCCATTCTCCTGTAGTCCACACCTGTGGAGTAACGGCTAGCGCGTCTGGCCTCGAAACCAGGTGGCCCGGGTTCGATTCCCGGTCGGGGCAAGTTACCTGGTTGAGGTTTTTTCCGGGGATTTCCCTCAACCCAATATGAGCAAATGCTGGGTAACTTTCGGTGCTGGACCCAGGTCTCATTTCACCGGCATTATCACCTTCATCTCATTCAGACGCTAAATAACCTAAGCTGTTGATAAAGCGTCGTAAAATAACCTACTAAAAAAATTCTCCTGTAACTTCATAAACAGTTAATACTTACTTACAAATGGCTTTTAAGGAACCCGAATGTTCATTGCCGCCCTCACATAAACCCGCCATCGGTCTCTATCCTGAGCAAGATTAATCCACTCTCTACCATCATACCCCACCTCCCTCAAATCCACTTTTATATTATCTCCTCATCTACGTCTCGGCCTCCTCACAGGTCTTTTTTCCTCCGGCCTTCTAACTAACATGCATTTTTGGATTCGCCCATACGTGCTCTTTGCTGTGGTCTCGCCAGAGAATCAGTCCCATTCCGAGGCTTGTGTTGTAGTTTCGTAACAAGCTGTTTTTACGGTGATGGGTTGTTAGCCAAACAATTAATACACAATATGTAATTACAATACACAATAATTATAATTAATAATAATAGTTAAAATAACCTATTTAATAAGAGAATCTAATTTCCATTATAACCTACATACAGAGCGTTTATTTCAATACTTCCCAGTATAAATAACTATATAATTTAAATTGAATTTAATTAAAAACACGTCAATTTAGATATTGCGGCGGAAGTTTGAAACCAGTCTTAATTGCATATTAGCTTTCACCCCCTTACCCCCAGCCACTCCCACTTTGAAATTTAAAATGGCACCCCTATCTTTGAAAAAGTATTAAATTGTTTATACACCTCACTCATTTGTTTTCACATCTTTTGTTTTCTATCGTCGCCTGGCAACCTGGATTTTTGTTATTGTTGATTAGAGCTGAAGAGAATAAAACTACAAAAGACTATTGAGCATTTCATGTAATAGTTGTGTTCGTGTATTAAATTATTTTAAAATGATTCATCATACCCTTCAAGAGAGAACATAAATCATCCTTGTTTAGGAAATTACACAAAATAAACTGTGTTTTCATCCTAAAATCAACTGACAATAACAACAATACAGGTCGCCCTACATAAGTTGTACAGGCAGTACATCTCACTTGACGATATGTGTCAGAGGAAGAACAATAAATTGTTTCGGAATATGTATTATGTCTTTCTCGTGTTAAATTTTACTGTACCTGATTAACATGTTTCGGTCTGCTATTGGCCTTCTTCAGAACTAGCTGTTGCTGGTCTTGGCGCCTTTTGTTTTGTTTCCTGTGGGGGTGTGTTTGTGTAGTGTAATGTGGAGTTAAAGAATGTGTGTGTTCTGAAATTGAATTGTGTTGAGAATTTCATTTGGATGTGTTTTTGTGTGTCTGTATATTTCGTACTGTTCTAGTGTGTTTAGTTTCTGGCTTTTTGTGGGATGTGTAGAATTTTCATATCTTTTTTTTATATCTCTGTAGGTGTGGTTAGCTTTTGTGATGTGTTCTACATATTTGGAAATGTTTTATAATTTTGTTACGGCTGTGATGTGTTGTTTGTAACGTGTTTGAAATGATCTGCCTGTCTATCCTATGTAGAAGTTGTTGCAGGTGTTACATTTCAAACACGTTACAAAGTACACATCACAGCCATAACAAAATTACAAAACACTTCCACATACCCAGAACACATCACAAAAGCTAACCACACTATAGAGACATCAACACAAACATGGAAATTCTACATATCCAACCAAAATGCCAGAAACTAAACACACTAGACTGTACGAAATATACAGACACACAAAAACACATTCAAATGAAATTCTCAACACACAACTCAATTTCAGAACACACACACTCTTTGGCTCTACATTACACTACACAAACACACCCCCACAGGAAACAAAACAAAAGACACCAAGGCCAGCAACAACCAGTTCTGAAGAAGGCCAATAGCAGGCCGAAACATGTTAACCAGGTACAGTAAAATTTAACACGAGAAAGACTTATAATACATATTATTCCGAAGTGATATAGTGTTAAAAGTTGTGTAATCAAGATGTATAATAAATTGTTTGTATATATCTGAAGTCTGACTGGTGCAATAATATGTACTGTCGATGACACAGCTCATCTGCCCCGAACCTTGGGGAAATTAGGGGTGTTGTTTAGAGGGGTGTGAAGCTAACTTTGGATCAAGTGGCTGGCTAACGGTACTTTTGGTGTGAATACCCTCTGCTTAATCCCCCTTCTATTTTCTCCAAAAAAACATTTCTCTCTCTTCATTTGTACTTGGAAGACGAAGGTGAATGTTTGCTTAATACACTTGCTGGAGTAAATATATATTCAAAGTTAAGACGTAGCAATATAACTTTCATGTGTAGTGTACTCCATAGTAACGTGGCACGGAATTGGTAAATCAATGTTTTTATAATGCATGCTACGTTGAATTTCTAACTTTCTCTCCTTCCACTCCATCCACTACTAGTGCGAAACTACTACCCCAGCTCCGCATTCCTTCCAGGGCAGATGAACTGTGTCACTGACAGTAGCTAAAGCCTGTGTGATGAATCTTTTCTCACTGTGAAAAGAGAGAGAAAGGAGATATTTCTTACTTCGTCTGTGTTATTATGGCGATGGGGGAAGTGGAACGATGCCGTCCATTCATCCAGTGGCGGAAGGGACTAGGTGATACAATAGGAACTTGGTTTTAGTGCTACTGAGACAAGATAAACCAAAGCAGGTATAGTCAGCGATGTACTGTATACAATGGAGGGGAAAAGGAACTGGCTATCCTGGCTTAGTTGCCTCGAGCGGTGCCTTGTTGCTGTCACTTGTGAGGTTCAGACTTGTCTTTGGACAGTTGACTTAATAATAATAATAATAATAATAATAATAATAATAATAATAATAATAATAATAATAATGATGATGATGATGACGATGATATACGAGTACTATCTGTGCACTGTAGCTTATACAGGGACATCATTTTATTTTTACTTCAATTTTTATTGTACCTGGGTTTTTGAATGTACTTCACTCCCACCCCTTCTACTAATGAAGTTCAACCTTTCTCCACACAGATCCAAGAGCGCACATACACCTCATAATAGCCTTACGGTCATAGTAAACAGTACGTTCCAAAAATATGTTCGCGTTTTCCAGTGACGAAAGAGCTTTCAATATTGAATCATTTTCGCATAGGTACTGTCGTCCATTTGCCTACGTTGTATCCCGGTTTCCCCCATCAGCTTTTATTCGCCAGCTAGTGGCTGGGCTGTCTTAGCTCTTTTCTGAGAACATTAATTTCTGTTAGAAATTGGACGTCTACGTAATATTATACAATTATTTAAAATAACTTAAATAGAAGGGCCTCATTAATTAATTAACTGTCACGTGATTTCCTCCCTTTCTACGACCCTACGACATAACCAGTTGAACGGACGGTAGATAGTATGTCTGACATTTTATCTTTCCGGATCGGGCAGAAGTGAAGACTGAATTTACAGTAAGCCTACGTAAGGTACACTTTTATAGAGTAGGTACAGAATTATTTCAACATGAGTTACTAGTACGAAGGCCGAAACTGGTAATTGGGATTATGTACAATATTCTATAGTGCGATAATATGCACATTAGAACTGAAGCCTGTATCGAAATGAACGGCCACCATTTTCAAAAATGTGTTTAAATATCCATATTATGATTATTTTTCAATTTAACTTCATTCTCTATATTGTACGCTAATATACTGTAGACAGTAAAATATACACTGCATAATGAATATGTCCACATGGACAGCTCAGTTCGTGAATAAAAACACTCATTGTTAATACTGCACTGTATTTTGAATTAAACAAAAACCTAATGAAAATGATTAAACTCAAAATCGCGATATTTCCTAGTTTACGTAAATGGATGAACTACTTTTCTTCCCTCCTATACCTAGTAAAGTTATTTGTTTGTATATTACGCCAGTATCATCGAACTCCAGTCGTGGAAGGGGATAGCAAACGGCGTTGATCCAAAGGTATAGCCAGGTTAATATTAAAAATGTTAGTAAAAATAAAATGATGTCCCTGTGGAAATAGCAAGAGGAGACTCATAGAAAAATGTAACAAAGCCAAAGCTAAAAATACTTGCAGTAATACATGAATTTCCATATTGTCTGCATGCCCCTTGCGTGTGTCGAATGTATTCGTAAAATGCCGTACTGCGGAACAACCCTAAATAGCGTCATTATGCTCTTTGGAGAGTTGTAGTCGTATTGTAATATGGCAATGCAAGTATTTAAATAATTATGGCTGTATGGATTAACGTTTTGTATCGTAGAAAAACATTTGAAAGAGAATAAATTTGCTTGTAGTTCTTCTTTCCAGAAGTTTCGCGGTTTGTCGGGTTTGTGGGCTGTAGATGTCTCGGAGCAAAATCTCGTCTGACAGCACTCGAGTGGAACAAGAAGAGCAGTTTATAAATAGGACACCTCTGCCACGGGCACAGGGACTCGGGTTTTCTTCCAGCTTTTATGGCTGGATTGATGTCTCGCAAGACGCTGGCTGACTGATCCCACTCGCCTGTTGCTTCGTTGTTACTGCCGATAGCGTCGCGAGGTCGTATATCTAACTATAGTTTATTTTAAAAAAGAAACACACTCGCACATAGAACTGTCCTAACTTTTAATGCAGCTGTTCAGTAAATTGTATTTCACTCAAAACAAGCAAAAAGTAACACAGATATTAAATAAAGTTTCCCAAAGATATGATATTATTTATATGTCTCCAAACCAAAAGCAAACTTCTCTGGGAAGCAAAAGTTCAATATGAACGAAGATTGGAGTTAAAAACAAAATAACCGAAGTGCCGTAGCGTCTAATTTCACGCATTTAGGGAATATATCATCGTCATCATAACATAGATTAGGCAATGATACCTGTTCCGTCTTCACAGTGTTTCACTTTCGTTTCCTTGGATGCCCGACATCTCTCCTCGATTCCCTCTTGAACTGATTACCTGGTTGGATTTATTCTGTGATTTTTACCTACTGTAAGACAAACATCAGATAATCCGTAAAAAATCATAGGCCTCATCTTGTCAAATATCATCTCGCTGACATTAGTTCCATTGACGCTAAATAACATCTTTTCATCAATGAAGCAAATTGAAAAGTAAAAGTTTGGGAGTTGTTTTCTATTCTCACTGGAAGAAAGGTAATTCGTGGATCTCAACCAAAAAGGGACTTTCGAGCAGTCAGTGGACGCAAGCCATTAAGATGAACTGTAATACAATACCTGTACGTACTCTCCCTGGTAGAACTCTTGACTCAACCCGTTGCAGAAGATGCGACGAGCAAGAAACGCTTCCTCACGTCTTGGGTTTCTGCCATCATGGAGAATTGCTCCGAATCAACAGACATAATACGGTTCGTTCTCTCATCGCAGCTTCAATCCGTCAGAATGCTTCCTATGAGGTTTATGAGGAGGTTGGTTGCGTCTCTTCTGATGGCTCTACTAGACGGGCTGATATCATCATAATTGATCGGCAGAAGGATAAGGGTGTCATTCTTGATCCCACAATCCGTTTTGAGATGCATGAGCAACAGCCACAAGAGGTGTGTCGTGAAAAACAAGTCATATATGAGCCTTGTTGTCAGCATCTTGGAGCACAATACCACATCACACATTGGACAGTTTTTGGGCTCATATTCGGTGCCCGTGGCACGATCCCACGTGAAACTTTAAATCAACTTAAACAATATAAAATTTCTGATGCAACGATTGATGCCATAGGATCTCACGTGTTAAAATCATCCTTAGCTATAATTAGTAATCATTTGTACCCAACAAAATTTTTATTCTAAATGATTTCCTACGTTTTCTTATCTTAATGTTTTTTTCTTTTTCTTTTCAAGTGTCACAAAATTGTTTTGTTTACTTATTATTCTTTATGAATTGATTAGTAGGCCGATCTATCGAACCCTTATTTAGGGCGGCTTTTGTTTATACAAATAATATAATTTACAGTGTTGTTAAATAAATTACTTAAAAAGATGCCATGGGACATTTTTAGCTAACAGTATGACGACGTATTTTGTGCAATATTTTCACTGTATAATCACAGTCCAGTATATACAGTCAAGAAGCTCAATACATTGTAAATATGCATTCATAGATAGTTGGTAACCACTAGGATCGCTACTGTCGCCTCATTACAGACAATGCGAAATGGTACCTGCACAGTCTATTGTTCCTAGTACCCTCATAACTCAAGCTTCGTGACTGTATATACTAGACTGTGTGATAATTATGTGTTAATCCAGAACTCCTCAGTTATTTCATGTCCTGATGTTACTTGAGAAATACTGTATGTTCTATTGAAATTTATGTTTCTTCTGTAAAACGCTCTTTAATTTATTAGCGGTATTATTATTATTAGTAGTAGTAGTAGTAGTAGTAGTAGTAGTAGTATCATCATCATCATCATCATCATCACCATCATCGTAGAGTTGGATCACTTGTTGGCCTTTTCCGGTGTCATTTCTAGTTTTAGTCCAGTAGTCTCATCATGGTCGTCCTCGTCATCTTATTCATATATTTTTTATTTTTTTATATCTTGAGCAGTCTGTCTTTGTCATTCTTTTTACATGCTGTTGCTATTGTTTTGTACTTTTCAGTTTTTTCCCGAGACGGGGGTTATTTTCAATTGAAGGTTTTTTGAAAAAAAAAAAAAAAACAAACAAATTTTCAGGAGAAACAAAAAAAAATAACTGGCATGGGTGTTGTTGACACAAGTATGAAATTCATCATGCCTTTTTTAAGGTTGTGTACAAACTTTTGAAAACTGAAGTACATTTATAACTTAAATCGTCTCATAGAAATAGATGTGTAAATGTAGGTAACTGTAGACAATGGTTGTTTTAAGAAAAAAATAATACTCTGTTATGTCTGAAGTGTGTCTCTCCTTTAATCTTTTTTATACTCTGTTTCTTTTCCTTTCGTTGCTTACGTTTCTTTAATGGGGTTACTTCTTCCAAAGATGATTCCATTGACTAGTACAGTAATTTAAATTTATGGTAGAAAATTAGAATTTTGGCAAGAATTTTTCACTTCTGGATCGCTGTGCACTGTCGTAAGGAATTATCATTCACATGCATCCTTCTCTCTGCACTAATAGAACGGTTTCTATCGAAATGTTTTTTTTTTTTAAGGTTCTGCAGCGTATGAGAATTAGTTGCATACGCTATATTTTTTGCAGTGTTCCTCAGAAATAAAAATCATATTGTGTTAGATCTGGGGAACGAGCAGGCCATAACCTCCCCGCTAATAAGTTTGCGGCCAAATATACGAATGTTATTAATATAATCATAGCACATAATCTTAATCCAGCGAATCACGGTGAGTTCGGGAAAGCAAGCAGCGGAGGTAGCGCGGGGGCATGCCATTGATCGGCCTATAGAAACATCGCGACGCGTCGGGAACGTTCGTTGGGATTCACTGTATGTTTTCTTTTATCGTAACACATGCAAATTAATTTTTAAAGTTTTTCGCAAATACCGAAATATTTTCGACTTACATCTACATCTGATGGAACGAATACCTCTGAATTATTCCCTTTCTTTCCTTCGTCGTGTAGAATTCAGTGTATTACAGCAGTGCGACATGATATCGCGGGCTTCAAAGCGTGGCGGCGTATCTAACTCGGTGATGTTATTAATTCCACACAACACGGATAGGTCGTTATATTAACGCCGAGTTCTCCAGTAAAATTCAGTGAATGCTTGTGACAACGTGTTCTTCCGTGTATTACAAGAATTTTTCATAGCGACAGTTATTTACACTGGGACTGTTTAAACACCGAATTGTCGTCTGTGTGCCATATTCATAGTCAAATTACTAACAAAAGCTGCTGTATTGAGCACTATGTAACTTATTGAAACCATATTTGAACTTAAAATTTTCAAAATCATCATACATAATATTCAAAACTGCATGTCCTTAACCTACAAAACGCACGAATAATCGTGATACTATTGCGATTATATTATATCATCCTATTAAAAGTTGCATTTGTTCTTTCTACAATTAGAGAAAAAAAGTAAGAGGAATTCAAGCCCCATAGTCCCTTCCCTATAAAACAAAACATTGGTGGCTACGTATCCTGTTTATCGCGTATGGTACTTACTTACAATACTTATGGTTAAAGAGGTAATATTCACCTTCGACAAAGACCCTTCTTTTTTTTTTATTCGTGCACCTCGTTCTCAAAGTTCTCGTTTAGGTTCATGAACATTCAATTTACTCGTATCTATATTCAGCTTACTGCAGATTTCGCCATCCATCTCTTAAGGGGAATAGCTCAGTATTATATAGGTTTACGCTATTATTTATTGTAAATTAAATTAGATTACGAGGTAAGAAAATACTGAATTATATTAAATTATAATAGGTTATACAAAATAATCTATACTAATAATAAATCTGTAACCGAAATTTTTCTGGTAATTTTCGATTTTCCAAAAATAACCACCCTGAAACCGAAAATCGCTTTTTTGAAATTTTTGTTTGTATGTCTGTCTGTCTGTATGTTTGTTACCTTTTCACGCGATAATGACTGAACGGATTTCGATGAAAATTGGAATATAAATTAAGTTCGTTGTGGCTTAGATTTTAGGCTATATGGCATTCAAAATACATTATTTAAAAGGGGGGCTTATAAGGGGGCCTGAATTAAATAAATCGAAATATCTCGCTTATTATTGATCTTTATGAAAAATGTTACATGACAAAAATTTCTTTAAAAATCATTTCCGATAAGTTTTATTCTTTGAAACATTTTTATAGGACTGATATTTAATGAGATAAATGAGTTTTAAAATTAAAATAACTGCCATCTAAGGCCGTGTAATGAAATAAAAAACAAATGACTTCGTCTATAAGGGGCCTTGGACAGCAACAATCGTAAGCTATGAAAGATAGCCTACAGAGAATGTTTCTGTGTTTGTATGAAGTAATATCGGAAGCTAAATTAACCGATTTGTATAATTAATTATTATTTCACCATTTGAAAGTGTAGTTTCTCTAGATGGACATAATGCTATAATGTTATTACAGTAACTTCTGATATAATATAATATAATATAATATAATATAATATAATATAATATAATATAATATAATATAATATAATTTATTTGAAGGGCTCAGAACCATAGTGGGCCAAGCGCCATTTACTGAATACGTAGAAAACAAGGGTTAAAATTAAGTTATTACCATAATTCAATGGAAACCTATAACAAGTAAAATAAAATATACACATTAAATCTAAATGATGTCAATGTTCATTAAACTGTGGTTGCATGTAATAAAAATTAAGAAACATGTTAAAGGAATTGTCATTGCACCAAATGAGTGTCTCTGGACCAAAATGATCGATTTTCATTATTTGGATGCAATTTAAATTAAGTAACATATTAAACGATTTATCCTTCTATCAGACACGAATGTTCCCTGGATCAAATGTCCTATTTTAATTATGTAATAACTTTATATTTATTTCTAACGGGTGCAGCGGAGCGCACGGGTACGGCTAGTTATAAATATAATTTTGACATGCTCAGACAACCAACAAGCGGGAGAACGTAATGAACTGTAGCATATGACACAATATAGGTCTGTGCCGCATGGAACGCTCCTGCCATCTAACGGTAAAACTTCGCATAAGATACCCCTATCGCCAAGAAAGGAAAACAGTCCGCTCAGAAGGACTACTGTGAATAGGTACGCAATATTTCTATGACTATTGAGTGGAACACTTATACTTCGTTCTGTAATGTCTGACAGGTAAACATTGCCGGGAGAGGAGGAGAAAAGCCTATAATTGCTATTCACCCAATGGCAGAAGTCTCATTCCACGCTTGAATTTTGGCGGTCTGAAGCGTTCTACACCCGCCCAACTTCAAATCAAGCGTGGAACGAGACCTCTGCCATTGGTTGAATAGCAAATATACTTCTCTCCTCCTCTTCCGGCAATGTTTACATCTTCTGTCAGACATTATGGAACGCAGTATAGAGGAATATTATATAGAGAACAGATCAAGACGGACCACGTAGAGAATCGCGTATACTACTGTTTCCATGGTACCACGAGTGACGCCATTGTTTTATAAGGAAATGGGACAATTTTACCTGTACAGAGTTCCGATTAAATGTTTCGCGTTAAAATGAGCACGAAATGTTCTTCTACAGTAGCTTGAACAATGAAATACTTTGAATGGGTAAACGTAGGCTCTTCTGTTGGAACAAAAGAGTTTGTTGTAGCAACCGTCTGAAATACGTAAAAACGCAACATAAAAAATGCTGCAAGCCATTTCCTCCCGAGGAACATAGTGTATACACTTTACCCCCGATGTGTTTGCAGTATTGCAAACAAATTGATTACTGCTGCTTGTTTAGTTTTAATTGGGAACAAGCCTTTATTAGGTGGGAATAGTCTCCGATCTGGTGAGCAACCAATTCCCTTCGCGTTCACGAATATTTAAACACCACCCATGGGAAATACGAACAACTGTTACCACTCATAGCTTCAGTCATCAGCGTCTGTTTTATTAACTCGAGAGTGGAGAATTGTTTGGAGGTCATTGATTACGTAGGACATGAGCGTGAGAGAATTTCCTTTAGTTAGAAACTATGTACCGGTACTTGCTTAATTTAACACACTTTTTTGAATACAAAATTCAGTGTCTCTGACAGACGACGAAATGGAGGAATGCCTGGAATAATAGCACAAGTACATGAAAAATATATGACTTCAACATTTTTCTCTCTTTTACTTCCTTTTCTTCTTATTATTGTTACTGCTATTATTGATTTGCTTCCTTTCTTGTCTTTTTCTTTTCATACCGTTCATTTTAATTTTCTCTTCCTTTTTCCTGTTCCGTCCTTTCTTTTCCTCTTTTTTCCTTGCTTATTCGTCTCCTCTTCTATTTCCCTTCATCCTTCTTTTCTCTCCTCTTTCCTCTTTTGTCTTACTCTTCTCTACTTCTTTTCTTTTCTTATCGTCCTATTTTCTATTTCTACTTCGTATCCTTCTCCTTTTCTTCTTAGTCTTTGTATCTTTCTCCTTTTCATGTAATAATAATAATAATAATAATAATAATAATAATAATAAATAATCATCATCGAGAACAATAATAATTGTAATAAAATTAGAGTAGGGTAGACCAGGGTAATTGTAAACACTTTTCACTGATTTCAAATATGTTTCAACATTACACAGCCCTCAATAACGGTAAGCATGACAAAGAAACATTGCGTTATTTTTAGATCTTTCTTTTCCCTGAAAATAGGTTTAAAATAATAAGGTTGACTTTTTTCATCTTTGAATTGATAGTTTACATTTACCTCTTTGGGAGGGAGATAATTGTAAACACCAATTTTCGCACGGGCTATCAGACACTGAACATTTTTTGTTCTGTTTCAGAAGAGAGAGCTGTACTCCTTCCAACTCCAATTTTGGTCACTGGTACATTTCGTCCTTTTAACCTATGATATATGACGGATATAGGAACTGAGTACCTCTCCTGGGCTTCACGATAACTGTAGTTATTATTTTTCACATCTGTGACAACCCTCTCTATATCCTCTACAGTGTAGTTGGATGGGGGTTTCTTTCTAATATAATTTCTTGGCATTTTGATTACTGAAAAGTACGAAATGTAACCATAGTAAAACATGTTTACAATTACCCCAAAGCAATTAAAACTATGGGGCAAATGTAAACACGTCATAATTTAATGAACTGAGGTTATGGGACATCTCAAAACCATTGTAATAAATGTTAACTACTATACATTACTCATAAAAACATGTTCTTAAAAAGTAGCACAGTACGTTTACTTACGATGCCAAAAAAGAAGGTGAAGAAAAATTCTTTCTCAACTTTTTTTGTAGACTCTTACAAAACATTCGTTCACAAGTACGCAGTTACTCCTATTTGGCGCCACACTGCTTTGTAGGTTAGCCAACATGTTAATTTAAATATTCCCCGAATTAAAATTTTTATATTCACAGTTTTGTATTTCTCACAGCATTTGTTTACAATTACCCCTGTTTACAATTACCCTGGTCTACCATATATTATTATTATTATTATTATTATTATTATTATTATTATTATTATTATTATTATGTAATAAAATTGGTCCCTGGCTGTTGTACAGCACATGAAATATTAAATAAATAAATTATTATTATTATTATTATTATTACTATTATTTATATGTGCGTTGTGAACTGTCATGTTGTCAGCGTGATACATGGCTTCCACTTAAGACAGCGTACGAGTAACACTAAATTAGGACACACACCTAGTCCCTAAGGAAAGGAGTTAAAATTCCACTTTCCTGTGAGGAATTTAATCTGGATACGCTAGTCACAAACGTATTGGTAGGCCTGTAAAGCTGCCAATTATTTATTTAATTACAAGGGCCAAAGGAAGAGAATGTGGTTCACGGGCTGGGTTCCGCATAGACTAGCATTGGATAGATGCTAATTAATTCTGAAGTATTGTTAATTACTTCGTACTTCTAAAAAGTGTTAATTAAAATTGTGAAATGTTATTTAAACGTAATCTGCTCCGTGAAGGGTGTAAATAATGTACACTAATTGAAAATGACGAACGTTAATTGTACATGATGTTTATTAGCTAGCCATTATTTTGATATCCAGGCCATCCCTAGCCACGAGGGACCAATCGTGTTAATGATACTACCAGAATTGGCTGCAGTTAACTGCTTTCCAACGTAATGGAAATGTACGATATACACGTATTTCATGTTGTAGGAAGTGATAGATTATTTTAGTTCACTCCCTTTTTTATCATTTTCCCTCGTATTTAACAACACCCTTGACTTCTGTACATGACATGAGAAGCTGTTACATTTTTGCTTTCGGGAAGGCATTCGTTTATACGCCCCATGTCATTGAAACTAGGGCTGTGTATCAACACGAAACAGCGGCATGTCGTGGTCTTGTGAGTATAAAAACGCCAATAATTGTTTGTCTGTGTGAAATTAATGTTGCTTGCTCGTTCTAATGTATAAGTGAAAAAAGGTAGAGGAAAAAGAGGAATGGAGGAAAGGGAGAAAGAGAAGAAATAGAAACGGACCTATGAATAAAGAGACAAAGACAGAGAGACAAAAAGACACTAAAATAGAGGAAGGAAAGTAAGGTAAAGAGAAAACAGACATAAATAAAAAAGAGAAGAGACAAAGGTATATGGAGAAGAGAAAAGACAGTTAATATGAGGCGCGTCCATAAAGTAACTTTCCCACCCGTCCCACAGCTAGCAAACCACATGTTGCGCGAAGTGACTGCGTGTACGTGATAGAGTAAAGTCCTGGTATGGCGCATGCGCTAGCGGAACTTCCCGAGTACTCTCAGTAGCTTCGTTGCATTGGTTAAAGATGGACGCTCCTATTCCAGCTCCCGCCGCGTTTTAACTGCGATCAGTGTTAAAGTTTTTGAATGCACAGGGCATAGCGCCGATTGAAATGTATCTTCAGCTGTGCCAGGTCTGTGGGCAAGCAGATGGTGCGTTGCTCCACAAGGATATCTGTGATGGTGGTTGGCCTCCCACTGCGCTCGTCATGCGCATTTTGGCGTCCTGCTGAAAATTGTCTACAGCAGCAACGCACCATCTGCTTGCTCATGACGTTAGGCCCATAGACCTGGCACAGCTGACGATAAATTTCAATCGGCGCTATGCCCTGTGCATTCAAAAACTTTATCACTGATCGCACTTCATACGCGGCGGGAGCTGGAATAGGAGCGTCCATCTTCAACCAATGAAACGAAGCTACTGAGAGCACTCGGGAAGTTCCGCAAGCGCATGCGCCATGCCAGGACATTACTTTATCACGTACAAACAGTCGCTTCGCGCAACATATGGTTTGCTAGCTGTGGGACGAGTGGGAAATTTACTTTATGGACGCGACTCGTATAATGTAAAATGACCGAATTTTTATTAATAAAAGCAGTTACGTTTAAATCTCCACACATTAAATCAATCGCTTCTAATTGGTGAAACTCCTGTAGCCAAAATCGCCACTGCCCATGCAAATCTTTCCTTCCCAAGTTGGAAGTAACACTGTGGATTACATTATATAATTATATATCTCTCTATGAAAAAAGTTATTTTTATCCCTTATTTAAATTGTGCCAATCAAGAGATAAGTTCATTTTAGTATGCTATAAATTTTACAAGAGCTTTCTTTGTCTTTAACAAATATTTGCTGCAATGAAAGTTTTTAGTAGCTTGCTAACAGCCATAAAACTTACTTTTTGTCAAACTGCGTTAAATTAAACTTGGCTTAGAATATGAAAGTAAGGCATTTTGCAGGACATAAAGAGAGGAGGACATATCTCAGCAGTAGCGGCTTTGGTATTCGTAATTGGTAGGGACATGTCGGTATAATTTAATCAAGCTGCGCAACCCTCATGGTTTCGCCAACATCCCCCGTTGCCTCGCAAAGAAGGTAGAGGGGAGAGAGATTATTAGTAAGGTCGTTGAGTTTCCTGTATTTCGTAATGTAATTATGTGTAATTTTAATTGCTCGCTTTTCCCTAAGTTCCGAAACTGGTAAGCTTAGGCCTATCAGTCGCTTTATATAAGGAAGAGGCGAATTGGATGCATTAACTTATTGAGTCGAGAGACCCGTAGAGATGATTTGAAGGATAATTGAAAACCTATCTTTCTTGTGTCCCACAGTATTAAAGTTTTTATGGCAAAGCATATATATATATATATATATATATATATATATATATATATGTCTTCAATGCACTGCCTAATTATCTTAAAGATTTGAAGAACAACGAGAAAAGGTTCAGAAAAGAATTAACCAAATTTCTACATACTCATACCTTCTACACAATTGATGAATTGTTTATGCTTGTGAATTGAATTATTCTACTTAAATGACATGTACAATTTTATATAGCTCAACTAAAATATGTTTTTATATTGACTTAATCTGTTTACTATGTATTGTATTTTTTGTTTAGCATAACTGATGAATTGTATGTACTGTAAATTGAATAGTATACTATATAGGTCTACTGATGAATTGTTTAAGCTTATAAATTGAATTAATCTACTTCATATGAATTGTATAGCTTAACGAAAATAAGTTTGTAAATTGAACTAATTTGATTGTATATGTTTGTATAGTATGGCTGATGAATTGTATATGTTCTTAAAATGATTACTAGTCTGTGTCGCTCTACTGATGAATTGTATATAGACCTACTGTAAATTGAATGGTAATATGTATAGCTCAACTGATGAATTGTTTATGATTATAAATTGAATTAATCTACTTGATATTAATTGCACAAATTTGTATAGCTTAATGAAAGTATGCTACTTTGTATTGTATATATTTGTATAGTTTTGGCCGATGAATTGTATATGCTTTAAATTGAATAGTAATCTATATAGCTCTACTGATAAATTGTTTGTGTTTGTAATTTGAAGTAGTTTGCATGATATGTATTATCAATTTCTGTATATCACAACTGGTTGAATTGTTTATGCCTTAAATTTAATTAAATTGTTTTGTATTATAATATAGCTCAACTTATGAATGATCGTTTGCGTTTGTAAATTTAATAATCTGATTGGCTATGTATTGTATACTTTTAGTAGAGCCATCGATGTAGCTCAGTCGGCAGACTCGCTGGGCTGCTGATCCGGAGCTGCATTCGGGCTTGGGTTGGATCCCCCTTTGGACTTTGGTTTCTTCGGAGGTTTTCCCCAGCCGTGGGACTGAAGCCGGATGGTCTATGGCGAGTCCTTGGCATCAACCCCTTTGATTTGATTACCTGGTTGGGTTTTTCCGAGGTTTCCCCCACCGAAAAGGCAAATGCCGGGTAATATTTTGGCGAATCCTCGGACCTCATCTCATCTCACTACATCTCGCCAAAATGTAAAAAAATTGTACAAAATTGTAAAAATTGTAGAAAATTACTAAATTGTAAAACTATAAAAATTTGTAAAAACTGTAATTGTAATATTGTAAAATGTTGACATGTTCCACATCTTAAAGCTTCATTGCTCATGTAAGATCTATGGAATAAAATAAATGAATGAATGAAATATATATATATATATATATATATAGAGAGAGAGAGAGAGAGCGAGTGTGCTTATAAACTAAATTAATATATACATCGCGACCAAGGCGGGAACCGTTTTGTTTGGTGGCGCTGCAATTCGCTTCATAACACAGGCCGTGCTGTAAAGTCCGCATCAGATGCAAAATGAAGCACATGCTGAACTGTGCTCTTGTTTCGTTATTATTAATACGCTTTATATGTTATATATTCGTATAAGTTTATATTTAGTTTTATTTATCATATGCTTAGACACACAGAAATCTATTCAGAAAAAACACCACAACATCGGTGTTCGTAAAGGAGAGAACATTAATCGAAAGTAACGTAAACTAAAGTAGTAGCTACCGTATTTTATACAATATTGCATTTGATATCATTTCTTACCTTAGCATTTCTCATTCTTTACCTTCTTTTCTAATCCTACTAATTGTTTTTAGTAGGTTATTTTACGACGCTTTATCAACATCTTAGGTTATTTAACGTCTGAATGAGATGGTGATAATGTCGGTGAAATCAGTCCGGGGTCCAGCACCGATAGTTACCCAGCATTTGCTCATATTAGGTTGAAGGAAAACTCCGGAAAAACCTCAACCAGGTAACTTGCCCCGACCGGGAAAGAACCCGGGCCACCTGGTTTCGCGGCCAGTCAAGCTAATCGTTACTCCACAGGTGTAGACTACTAATCGTTTCCTTATTTACCTTCACAATATCTGCAGCACGCTCTGTTGCCTTCGACAGAGGTAGGAATAAATCAGTTGTCTTTTCTTCATCACTAAACTTTATGGCATTATAAATAATGCTCCGCGCTTGGCTACGAAACACACGTCTTCCTATACGCGGCATTGCGACCAGATTGAAACGCTAGGTATTGGATGTGACGACACTCCAGCAGCAAACATAGGCAGCGAGCAGCCGCTTTCCACCTTACGTTGTCAACACGTTATTATTACTCAACCAAGGCGAGTAGAGCCGCGGGCGTAATGTGAACTATCGCGATGCGGTATTATGAACGCAGGAGCAGTAGCGCCACGGCTCCGGGCTGCAGGACTCCACTGGTCTTGTTCGAGTAATAACAATGTTGCTCTTGTGTAAATACGCGTAAAGGTATTCAACACACCAGTGAGTTGATGTCTATTTACTTCACTTGTTAAAGTAGTCCTGCATGATATTAAAATTTGTAGGCTATATAATTGGGAATTTCTGGATTCACATTATAGTTTTGGATTACGTTTTTTTTTTCTCAGAGCATATTATAGTTTTGGATTATGTTTTTTCAGAGCATAACAGTTGCTTGAATGTAAATTAATAACGTGACAAATATTTCCTTCATTGAATTTAATTCTGTTTTTAATTAACGAAAATATTTTAAGATGTATTAATAAATCGCAAATGCAGAGTGGTAAAAAATATTTAAATATTCTGATAGGCGATAGTATTCATCAAAATAAGAGAAAAAATATAATAAACATACAAATGACTTTTAAAGAACCCGCAGGTTCATTGCCGCCCTCACATAAGCCCGCCATCGGTCCCTATCCTGCGCAAGATTAATCCACTATCTATCTATCTATCTATCTATCTATCTATCTATCTATCTATCTATCTATCTATCTATCTATTAATAATAATAATAATAATAATAATAATAAACATAGATCCTAAAATTAATGTCTTCCGAGATATGAGTATTTGTTCATAACATCATAGGATGTGCTGGGTGGCATTTCCGCTAAGAAAAAGACATTCACTATTCGAAGAGATGGTAATATTCATCAGAACAAGAAAAAAATGTAATAAGTATGGATCCCAAAATTAAATTTTGTACGAAACGAGGACTTTTAAATTGTTATTGTAAAAGCAGCATATCTTCTAATGTGAGCTCTTTATTTGTGTCTTATTGGGTATAGAGTATCACATCGGAAATGCAGTAGGCCTACATACAAGAATAACAAGATAAGAGTCCTAAGGCGTAGGGTACAAAGATGTGTTATAGTGAATGGTAATCACATTGAAATCCTAAGGTGTTGATGAACAACTATTGATGTCTCGGAAGATATCAATTATTAAATTTTATAACACATGTTTATTAGACCATCCCTCAAAATATTGAATTTTTAACACCCTTTGTAATAATAGTTTTTAAAAACCTTAAGTATGAAGTTCAGAACTTTTCATATTACAGCGTAATAAATTTCCTGCGGGTGTTTATGATTGAATATCCAAATTCAAAAGTTCTCAGAAACAAAAATTAAACAAAAATTGTGATTTAATGTCTTATGCATTTTCTTCTTCATGTCCAGTACAATATATTTTTGAAACCATTTTCTTTAAAATGTCTCCCAATTCCGCTGAACAAATGTATGATAATCTTACTCGAAAATAAGGGAACCATTGTTCCTAATTTTACATCCTACGGTATTTGCTCTGTTACGTGCTGTATTCAATTGCTGATGTGTAGAAACTGTTAAATAACACTGCATTGAACATTGCTTGCTAAGACAGCTGTGAACAGTATGGGATGAAGATAAATGCAAACAAGACGAAGACCATGGTTGTCGGAAGAAAAATAAAGAAGGTAAACGTGCGAATACTAAATTAGGCAAGTGGACAGCTTCAAATATAGTACTTGGGATGTATTATAAGCAGGGGCCCCCAGTGTAGACGTGAGGAGAATCGATTTGACTAATTAGGCCCTCCGAACTTCACCGAAATTCACCACAAGGGTTAAATATCAGTTTTATCATGGGAGGGGTGACATTAGGAGGAAGAAAAATAAATGCATAAGATTTGCAATATACAGGGTGCAGCAGTGGGATATGACAGTTTTTATAGCCCTGTTGTGGGACACTCAAGACTAATTAAAAGAAAACACATACTGAAAGTAATCCATTACAGTGCTATTTATTAATATCTGATTACTTCTTAAAAACTACATTTCGTAAGTAGCCTCCATGTCAACGAATACATTCCTGCAAACTGCTATGAAAGTTCTGGATAACTTGCCCCAACAAAACAGGTTCGATGGCACTAATTCCGTTCCTTATGTTTTGTTTCAGCTGGATGATGGTGCGAGGCTTGTTGTGATACACCCTACTTTTGAGATAACCCCATAGGAAGTAATCAGCGCACACCGCTCATGGTTCAATGAACTGTCTCCGAAACATCTTTCCAGGACGAATAATTTCACGATTTAGAGACATTGTCTGGCCGCCAAGATGTCCTGACCTGACTGCAGCTGATTACTTCCTACGGGGTTATCTCAAAAGTAGGGTGTATCGCAACAAGCCTCGCACCATCATCCAGCTGAAACAAAACATAAGGAACGAAATTAGTGCCATCGAATTTATTTTGTTGGGGCGAGTTATGTAGAACTTTCATAGCAGATTGCAGGAATGTATTCGTTGCTATGGAGACTACTTACGAAATGTAGTTTTTAAAAAGTAATCATACATTAATAAATTGCACTATACTAGATTCTTTCAGTATTTGTGCTTTCTTTTAATTCGTCCTTAGTGCCCAACAACAGGGCTACAAAAAACCGTCATATCCCACTGCCGACCCTATACAATTACCGTGCATTTCAATTTGTCTCTTTTATTATAGTACATACTATTGCTGATTATAAATGCTAAAAAATTGTTCAAAATTGAAGATTTTTTAGTGTCACAAAACACCCCTCCCCCACCCCGTTGGTACTTCATGTTATTAAAAATACCGTTGTGCGAGATCGTGCGTATTTGCTTGCTTTCCGCACAAAACCAATACGCGGTAAGTTTGAAATACCACATTCAGTATTCCCAACGTAACACACATAACAATTTCCTTATTCTTACCGCTTAAGCGTCATATTCATTTTATGCTTTAGGCTTTTAACATATTATTTTTAAAAACGTTCAGTATAGTAATAATTATAAATTGGAAACTTACCACTGCAATTTCACCTAAATTGCACTGTTAATTATTGTTTTTAAATATTTGCAAAAATTAAGTAAACTCTACAACACCACAAAAGTTACTGCATCATCATAGACTGGGGGGGGGGGGGAAGACAGACATATATCACGGCCTGCTGGAGTATAGTAAACACAGAAAACATTTTATAGGAACAATGTTGAAGATAGATATATTTGTTTTCCAAAGTTGCCGTCATTGAACAGAAACCAAGATGGAGATTTCATTGCAACTAATTAGAAATTCCTCTTTCAGGTATGTAATAAACGATCTTCGTACAAAATAATGTACGATACACTAGCGGAATGTTTTTTTTTTTTTTTTTTTTCATGTTCTCGGAAATTAAAAAAGCTCAACTACGTTTCGCTTTTTCAATCTTTTCCTCGAACATAAAAACGTCAACATACCGCTCTTGTAACGCATATTACTATTGGTATTGCTAGGGTTAATGCCGATACTCAAACTTCCTTCTAACCACCTCTTGCATTTCGCCGTCTTTCAGTTCACTGCGTTACCATTTTCATGACGTCATTCCACCGACTCCAATAGCCCCTTCGGCTTAAGATGGACGGTGAGCATGTAAGTCCCTCGCCCCCTCCCCTTCCATCACGACGTCGCTCGCGCCTGGAATGATTTCTGTGAGTTAATCCGAGGGCTGCAGTTCGCTACGCGAATTTGGTGCGTGGCGCCCCGGCGCTTGGGCACGGAGCCATCCGGGCGAGTGCCCCCAGACTCGAGCGCAGGCCGTGCAAGCAGCATCGATCCTAAAAGCTGAGCCTACTGCAGCCCTACCGCCTTGTATTAGTTCGCGCGCCAGACACGCGCGACTTAAGAGAGGTGTCCGACTATCGCCCCTGCCTCGCTTAACCGAGTCTCTCACTTGCATAGCTGCAACAGGCGAGCCGCAAACGAGTCGGTTAACGATCGATTTGTCGTCAAAGGCCACTGAAATGTGATTCTGTGCATGAGAATTGTAACGGAAAATCCCATCATGCGGCAGGTTTTCCCAGAGGACTTCGTTTTCTTCAGTAAAGTATACTACAGAGTGTTCGATAAGTTCCGCATCATAAACTAAACCAGTGATGTCAAAGCAAGCGCATTTTTCTGACCTTAACGTCGTGCGCGGGCAGCAAGCGCTAAGTATGGAAAGAGGAAGGGTTGTGTATGAATAAGCAACCTGTTGGATTAAGAAAACAGTGGTGCACAAACTTCAAACGGAACGTGAAATTTTATGTCGTTATTTTTATATGGCTTCTTTCTGTTTAATATTATCTATATTGACTATAAAACAAAAGTACTAACACTGATTTCTTAATATTGCACTTGTGTTTTAAATCTTAATAACATAATAGAGAGTTAAGAAGGAATACTCACTTAAATTCCATAATAGTATAATATTATACTGTATTAAGTGGATGAAACACAACATTCATAAAGAAAGTGATATTCCAAAGAAAGAGATTGAGTATGACATAAGTTGGAATTTATAGTGATGGTATCTTTAGCCTTACAAAAGTAATCAATAAACTAATCAAAACAATATTACAGTACAAAGCAAAGTTACCTAGGTACTGTATCTGTTTTAAGTGTAACTAATATTACATAACAAAACTCTTATTGCATTATGCTTTTAAGGTGATATTTGTGAGCAACTTCCTATCATCAGAATATTAAATTATTTTCTCGAAATCTGCTGAAGCTATAGAGCTGACATTTTTACAGCACATGGGCACGTATCTTTTGCTTACGGTGTAACAGTAGTTGCCTTGTTAATTCATTTCCCTATAAACAATTTCCATGCGAATATTTTCAAAATTTTCAATGCACTATCTTCAATAATGCAGTATATTAGATTGACGAAAACATTCTGTAAGGCTACTAAATAAATAGGCCTATACCTGAAAATTTCACTTTTCTATACGAAAAGTTGAGAAAATATTTATTTTGAATAAAAAAATCAAACTTGTGAAAAATGAGCATTAAAATTAAAACTTATATTCTTATAATGCACTTATACTTCTCAGGCAAATCTAAAAATTAACATGGATACAGTTTTAATAAGTTCTCTTCCCTTTATCTATTGAATCAGTGCTGGCCATCCCTGAATATAGTCCGACCAAGCGGCATATACCACCTCTTTTGTCTGTCTCTTTCCTTTCTGTTGTAAAGCGCTCAGGCTCTCCTGGGCTCTAAAGCGCGCGCTTGCTCCTGTGGGCATCATTTGACATGCCTGAATTAAACCATAAAATATGTTCAGTATGTCCCTCTTCCGATTTCAGAACATGTCTGGAGGCGAAACTTCATGTTATTTACAACGCGGTGTAGCATGTCGGCAGTGATTTCAATACACTTTTCCTCAACGTTCGTAGATGTTGCAGGTCGTATAGATTCATTTTTTTTTTTCATTAACATAACCCCAGAAATCAAAGCCAACTGTTTTTAGGACAGGCGACGTGAAAACCCACTCTCTGGGTTCCCTACGGACTATCTACCGAGTAAGGAAGGACTCGTTCTCGCGGTACTGTAATTTCTGGAAACGAACATTTATTCGAATCGATTTCATGTGAACAGCAGTGTACACAGTTCGATTTTTCTCATGCGTAGGTTTAATTTTATTAAATATCTGGATGTGAATACGTTCCTGGTTCTGGATTGGTATCACCAACCAGAACGTTTATGGTTCTCTATTCATATGAGCAACTAATACAGAACCAGAAACGTATTGACATCCATTGTCTTTGAAGTATTTAATGAAATTAAACTTATGCACAGGGAAAAATGGAACTGTGTGTACTCTGATATCAGTACGAAATCGATTCGAATAAATGTCAGTTTCCAGAAATTTCTGCACCTTATGGACGGGCCCTAATATGGTGTCGGAAGTTTTTTTTTTTTCCAAATAGATGCCCATTTCACTTGTATAAGTATTACACTGAGCAGCGAATGCTGCGTTTATTTTTTTTTTTTACTCTGGTTATGGTATTCATGAAAAGTTCAAGTTCTTTGTTTCTGATTATGATAAACTTGATTTTCACCACGCGGTAACCTATTATTAGTTTAAACTAATGAACATAAGTTCTTTAAGGTTCCTTTGAACAATTATTTCATAAGCTTATACATAACCTACAAACTTCCAAACCCATACAATCTCTCAACCACGAAAGTTCCACGTAATTTTAGGGTTTTACGAATTCCCTGACTTTTTTTCTGAAGGGAGGGAGATAGGTTATTATTAATTATTTACGATCAATCTGTCATCCAATATGGTTTTTGTTTTTTGGGTTATTTTATGACGCTGTATCAACATCTCAGGTTATTTAGGGTCTGAATGATATGAAGGTGATAATGCCGGTGAAATGAGTCCGGGGTCCAACACCGAAAGTTACCCAGCATTTGCTCATATTGGGTTGAAGGAAAACCCCGGAAAAAACCTCAACAAGATAACTTACCTCGACCGGGATTCGAACCCGATTCACCTGGTTTCGCGATCAGACGCGCTAATCCCAATGTGGTATAATCGGATGGAGTGGAACAACAAAGTTTACGCTTTCTTCACTGATATTACTTCAAAACGGATAATTAAATTTTGCTTAAAGAAGTCAGTTGATTTTCCAACAAATTTGATTTATTCCAATTTTAATGCTTTCCAAATTGAACAAAAATACACACATGCATTATTAAAATATTATCGTAAAAATTGTCAAAAATTTAGAGAATTTCTCCATGCTCCTTTCATGCAACTACCGCCAAGAAATCAAGGGGAGGTAGACTCCTGGTCTCCACGTTTTCAGTGGCCTCAGTGCGCTACTAGGTCTTCCAGGCGAACTAGCGTTCTACCGGCTATAGGTATTCGCTGAAACTTCAACAGCCGGCTATACGTAGTCGTTCGTTTCTGGCTATTTCTTTTCTCCTCCTTGGAGGCTGGCTTAAACCAAACGCATAAATAACTATTGGAATCTTGGCCATCCCTACTGAGTCACGAATTTCTTGAATGTAGTTGTAATTATCATCCCTCTCACTTCAAGGAAATGTTCAAAGTTTCATTGTAAAAATGTGTGGAGAACGTAAAAAAAATGGCAAAATAGGCAATATTAAATTAAAATGTGCATTTCTCATCAAATCTGTTGAAATATGCACAATATGCAAAATAAAATTGATCTTATTCCATTACTGTTCATTCGAAACGAAAAGATAAATTATGAATAGGCCTTCTTCTTAAATATTACGTATCGATCAAAACTTGCATATCATGCAAATCATCGGCCTAATCGTCTCTGCACAGCCTCTGTAGTATAAAAGGTGCCTTAAATAAATACATTGCTTGCATCCAACTCCGATTAAGCCTTTGTATTTTAAATGGATCGTTAAATCAAATTATCTCGCCTCAGTAAGTTTTATTATTCCTTGTGGACAGCCCTGTGGACGCCCACTTAATACACTTTACTAAATCCCTTGCACGGACAGTCTGCTGCAAAACGCGGTCCAATCACTGTCGCGACCGTGATTTAGAACTACCTCAGTATTTTTCCACAGCGGCAAGCTTAGCGCTTTTCTTCCCACGCCCCGTTCTCTATAAACAACGTTACTCGCTGCCGAGGGTTTTGGGGCTAAACTGTTGTGATCTAATGTTGTGACCATTTGCTCTCTTGTAGTACGAACTAGAAATAATAAATGGTAATTCTTTCCCTTCTCGATCATAATGTATGATACACAGTGTGCTTGGAGACCATTATCGTGGATTAGAATCTCGCCGAGGACATGGTTGTATTATTTTAGATTAGTGATTTCTAATTGGTCGACTTAACTTCGTAGTGTCAATCTCCTCTCGCATCAGTGACACAGGGTGATAGTAAGTAATATTACCAAATCGTGTGAATTATCCCACTTTGCTGTAGTTTTTCCCAACATGTATGTCATGCGGTAAAGTTATGTTTCTATTTTTTATTTTGATTTTGCGGGACAGGCCGAATCTTCTATTTCCTCTTCTTTTCCATTTCATTATATGAAGTACAAATCGTTCGGCTCGGATCTGGGCCGATAAAATGCGTTTATGCAGGGCGAGTGGCGCGCGGCGTAGAAAGTGGCAATTTCAATTTGAAATCCCCGCGTATTTCAGCACACAACTTTTATTAATAATAGGATGCAAACAGTTATATTTTTATTTCATAATGAGTGTTTATCAATGTTACAGAAGTTGAGTTTCTCTGCACTCACATATTCCCGACATATCTTCATTAAATTGGATTATATCTACTCTAAGATTTAGTCCTAAAAGTTTTGTAGCTCTGTGGACTGAGGTTTTCTGATGTTCCAGTTCCTACTTGAAACTGGAACTTCAGGGAACCTCTCTGTAAAGAGCATTTTGAGCAACTGGTCCGAAATTCAGGTAAGATTCTCTTCATTTCTGTTAATAAATAATTCACTAGTTACGCGAAGTGTCATCTACCACACTGTAGTGCCGTGAGACGGAAAGAACGTTATCCGTGAGAACTGGCAATCTGCTTGCCACACTATATTGCGAAGAGACGGCGAGAGTGCCGGTCCCTTAACTTAGACATTCTTTGTATAAAATATCAACATGACAGGGAACAATTTTATTAGGTTGTGTTGGATAAAAGACTTTTTTTTTATATTTTCGTCTGTAAGAAAAATGCTAAACTTACATCAGTTACCTGTTCTAATTGGTTATGATTTGACGTGAATAATCAATAAATGCGATTGGAATGTTATGCATTAACTATATCTCAGTGAAGACTACGATAATTATTTATTTAGCATGTTTCAAAAGTGATGGTAAATAATTTACAGATGAAAAGTACAAGCTGAAACTAGCAAAAAAAAAAAGTTCCATTAAACATTGAACCGCAAATTAATCCTTCGGGCAATATTCCCTTAGGTAGAGGAGGGCCTCTACCGTGGCCTCCTAGATCATCGGATTTATATCCGATAGATTTCTGTGTTTGGAGTCACGTAAAAAGCCTGGTTCACGCTTCTGAGGCCAACACACTTCAGGAATTCTGATTTCGGATTGAACGTGCCTATCAGCAAATAAGGAATGATCCAGGACTGTCCTAGGTCCGTGGACAGAATTTGGAACACCTTATCTACGTAGAATTCAGTTGCAACGGTTCATTTGCGGACCAAGCTATATTGGAATTCTTTTGCTTGTGTTAACCTGTATTCATCTGTAAATTATAGACCATCACATTTGAAACATCCTGTAGTAACCTATACTTTATGGTCACATAAGGAATTGGCTGGGTCACTAGTTGAGAAGAAACTGCCTAGTGAAGGATGCACTGGAAGGAATGGTGAACGGGAGAAGAGTTTGTGGTAGAAGAAGATACCAAATGATAGACGACATATGCGGAGATAAAGAGGAAGGCAGAAAATAGGAAAGAGTGGAGAATGTTGGGTTTGCAGTGAAAGACCTGCCCTTGAGCAGAACACTATGAATGAATGAATCACTAAATTATTTATGTGATATTTAATTCACAACGAAGCCATAACTCATAAAGATCAAGTCAAATGATTAAAAACTCGTAACTTACTTGTTTGTATGGAATGTGGCATTGTATGGGGCAGAAACATGGATAATACGTCGAAGTGAAGAGAAGGGAATAGAAACATTTGAAATGTGGATGTGGAGAAGAATGGAACGTGTGAAGTGGACAGACGTGTTGGAAAGAGTGGGTGAAGAAAGAATAATGCTGAAACAGACCAGAAAGAGGAAAAGGAATTCGTTGGGTCACTGGCAGAGAAGAAACTGCCTAATGAAGGACTCACTGGAAGGAATGGTGAACAGGAGAAGAGTTCGGGTCAGAAGACGATATCAGATGATAGACGACATTAAGACATATGGATCATATGCGGAGACAAAGAGGAAGGCAGAAAATAGGAAAGACTGGAGAAAGCTGGGTTTGCAGTGAAAGACCTGCCCTTGGGCAGAACACTAAATGAATGAATTTGCTTGTTTAATGAAATTAACGCAATTAAAATTGCGAGTTCCAAATTTAAAAAGAAGAGAAAGTTTGATGGACATACATAAGATGAGTACGGTTACATAATACATACATACATACATACATACATACATACATACATACATACATACATACATACATACAGTCCACACCTGTGGAGTAACGGTTAGCGCGTCTGGCCGCGAAACCAGGTGCCCCAGGTTCGAATCCCGGTCGGGGTAAGTTACTGGTTGAGGTTTTTTCCGGGGGTTTCCCTCGACCCAATTTGAGCAAATACTGGGTAACTTTCGGTGCTGGATCTCGGACTCATTTCACCGGCATTATCACCTTCGTCTCATTCAGACGCTAAATAACCTAAGATGTTGATAAAGCGTCGTAAAATAACCTACTTAAATAAAAAAAATACATGCATACATACATGAAAAGTCCACTGCAACAATGATGGATGTCACTTTTTTGTCGAAAATGAACCAAGACTGTCAATGCATAGCTTAAGACATATATAATGTACATAGAGAGTTACATGGCATTAACACTGGTAGTCATTGTCCAGTAATGATCGGAAAATCACAGTTAAGCTTTGAGCGCTAAGCATTTCAAACTTTCAATCGCTTCTCCTGCAAAAATGTGTTCCAAATGACATCCATCATTCTTGCAGTGGACTTTTCACATACATACATACATACATACATACATACATACATACATACATACATACATACATACATACATACATACATACATGCCTAAGCTACATATTATTATATACGTATATGAACACAGAGATATTTGTTATTTATTTATTTGTTATTGAACATAACAGGCAAAAAATTGAAATCAAGCACCTACAAGCTCCGGATCTCTCCTCCTCAGAAAAAGAATTGAAGGTCATCTGAATAATAAACCACTAGAACGAGCAGACAGGATTAAATATTCAGGGATAATAATGGACATAATGTTCCAGTTCTCAGATCACATAAGCTACGCGGCAGAGAAATGTACTAAACTAATGCACTCTTTCTCAGAGCCTGCTAAAATAAGCTGGTGGCTGACATATGAGGCACTCAAAACTACATACAAAAGAGCTATTTTACCCCTTATGCTATATGGAACACCTGTTTGGATCGAAGCTTTGAAGAAAAGACACAAATATACAAGAATGCAGAGACTCGCTAGTATAAAAATAGCAAAAACTTTTCTCACCACATTAATTAATAGAGCTCTTCGCATATTGCGGAATTAACCCCTATATTATCGCCGCGGCCTCATGCTTAACATCCCGGCATCATACAATAACGTGCGGTGTGCTTTTAAAACATAATTTTGCCGACCGATTGTTGCTCTGTAGGTTTCACTTTAAGCGTCACGTTGTCAAGTCTACTTCCTTGATAAGAATAAGCACTAGTTTGTTATATTGTTAAATGGTTATTATTATTATTATTATTATTATTATTATTATTATTATTATTATTATTATTACTTCATGTACGAGTACGTTGACATTCTTAGCTCTTAATAATAATAATAATAATAATAATAATAATAATAATAATAATAATAATAATAATAATAACTCTCTAATAATAATTTTTAATCACATACCTTAATGTTCGTCCTCAGCACAAGACATTGCAACCTCGGTTTTAGTCCACGTGGATTAGACAAGTAGGTGTCATTTAATAATGGAAGCAGCTTATTGGTTGCAATATTGAAATTGAGGCGAGTGATTGGAGCGGCGACATAAGAAATTGAAAACTATAATGCAATTAAATTTCGAAGACCTGCCGAATGTTATGCACGAGGCCGCTCAAAGACCTGCCGAATGTTAACCATGAGAGCGCGGCGATAATAACAGCCCTTGGCACAACAGCGAAGTGGAACGGAACTGTGAAGCCCTTCTCCTATGTCCTTTCTGCTTTACTGTCTTGTAAATAGTAACCGGATTTTTAAGTTTTTAAGAAGTTCATTTTAGGTTATTGGAATAGGTGGAATAGGTTTTTTAAGTTTTTTTGTCCAAACTGTGAAAGGGGTCTCAAAAATTGCCCGATTGTTATAAAGTTACGTTTACAATCAGTTTTAAATAACATAACTTTTCCCTCGGCGGTAAAGCTGGAATCATTTGCAATCCACTGTCGTAATAAATGTGATTTCACTTGTTGTGGCATAGCTTAACAAAACACAAAATATAAAATTTCACTGTTAACACCAGAAGCCCTAGAATAAGACAGACTGCACAAAGACCTCAGAAAAGTTCACAGCTTGTATACTAGCATACACACGATCACAGTCTTCTATCTGGGAACATGGCCATAAAAACTTCACGAATTTCAGTAATACAACTTTTTCGCAGTTCATTTACCGTACCTCAAGAGAAATTTTAGTCACTCCATACCCTCCTACTGGCATGTCATATCTGCGAACAGTGGAAATTTCAAAATATACACTCCCAATCATTGCTCTTGAGAGGATGAAGGACGGTCCGCTGTACAAAGAAAGACGAAATTTCCTGTTAACCATTTTATCCAAAACAACAAAAGATTGAAGAGGTAAAGACCGCAGTGCAGAAGATGATAAAAATTATAAGATGTATTGAAATTTCTAAATATATTTATATAAAATAATAAATATAGAAAAATACATATTAATTATGATTTAGTTAGTTCTTAAGGCCCAATTTAGGTTTTTTTAGGTTCAACATGATCATGATTCGGAAAAATATCTACGAAATAATGAGTTTAGAAGGAAAAAAAATAGGTAAAACCTATAAATCCGGTCCCTTATAAACAAACGCACAGTGGGCAGTGTGCATCAGTGTTGGATTTCAGGCGTCCAGTGAGAGCGGAAGTTCGTACAAATTATGATGTAGTCCAGTAGCGGCTGGTGGTCAAAATAATGAATGTGCTACAATTTCTATATTGGCCTACTGTATACACATATATATATATATATATATTTATCTTAATTTGAGACTCGCCTAGTGACGAAATATGAAATCCATACTACATTCCTTCCTACTGCAGAACCTGTCAATTACCCTGGTGTTAAACCCTTCATCTTGGACATCATACTCTTTCTATTGACAGTGTTGCAAGAGCAGTGAGGCAATCCTGGGACATAGTGTTCCTTAAAAATGTTTTTATACGTTTTAAGCAAGAAAAACATCTTTCTGGCTCAGCAGTGGTCATTGCTGTTGATAACCAAAATATTTAACAACTTCGTTACTTCACAGAATGGATCCTGTGAATTGTTGGAGACTATGTATTGTAACAATTGAACAGCCGTCTATATTTCGGAAGTCGGGTCTTCCGTATAGAACTCAAAGTTGTGTCTTTAACACTCTTTTGTTCAGTACAGTATAGCTGTTGACAGGAATTTCGCGTTCAGGAAAATTAGGCTATGCGAAAAATTGCCAGAAAATTTGCTGTTTACTAATTTTGTTGCGTCTAGGTAGCTTAGACTGGAAACGATGAGTAGTTTCCTGAATTATACGGTCACATATTTCCTTGGCTTCAATTTCCTGGGATTCCATTTTCCGTCCCCTGCTGACTGATTCAGGAGGAACCTCAAAAAGCAGGTAGACGGCAGCAGCAGTCGGACACTTGAATTACCAAATACATTGTACATAGTTCCGAGTTCTTCCACAAACAAGCATTCTTTCGTTACGCTTTACTTTTGCAATCTCCAAGCTGTGTTGTGCTGAAGCTGACTACAGCACTTCCCCTCGTAAAAATAGCCAATCAGGGCAGTTATTTCAGCTTCGCACATGCGCATTAATTGTCAACATTCCCATGTAGAGTTTTGGGTAGCACATTGTACCCCCTGAGGTACCAAAGAGCTAAGAGCGAAGACTAAACACTCTATAACGCGTTATGAACATAACCACGGAAAATTATCAGATGGCAGATCAGATACTATGGTGGTATGGCAAATACATTATTTGAGCAAAAATTATCATTGTACTGTAGCACATAAGGACGGGCCGCCCCTGATGCAATCCGTCACTGAGCAATGCTTAAATGCCGATCTAGTCGTCTCACAAGCAAACATTCTGATGGGGGCAGATAAAAAAGTTTTTTTTTTCTTTCACTATGTCAAAAGAAATGCGTATACAAATTTTGGCCACTCGACCGCAATTACGAGGGCCGTAAAAATAAGTTTGTCAGGAGCCGTTAACAGAAAGAAAGCACAATTTCATTGGACAAATTTATTGAAACAGACACAGCAATTGTAGAGCTATTTTTCAACATATTCCCCACCGGAACTGAGAAATTTGTCATACCGTGGGATCGACAGAAAGGTGCAGATGGCTGTCAAACACTGGTTCCGATCCCAGGCGGCTGACTTCTACGGCACAAGGAGACAAAAATTGATCCCATGGTATGACAGATGTCTCAGTTCCAATGGGGGATATGTTGACAAATAGCGCAACAGTTGCTATATCTGCTTCAATAAATCTTTCCATGCAATTGTGCTTTTTTATGTAAACGGCCCCAGGGAAAATCACTTTCTGGACGGCCTCGTAATTGCGGTCAAGTAGCCAAAATTTATATAAACACTTCTTCTGACATCACTAACTTTTTTATCTGGCCCCATCAGAATGTTTGCTTGTCAACGGGAAAGATGTAGTGAGGAATTAAGGGGAAAATCTATATCCCTAAATTGAGCTAGTAGCGCCCAGGCCTGCCCTATAGCCTATAGCTCAACTGGATAAGATTGTGAAAGGAAGCGGAGACATGAAATATAGTTTAGACCTAGAAGAGGAACCGAAGAAGTGGCCTCGCAGGCACACTAAGGGTCAGTGATGGAAGAAATAAATGAAGATACCTTGATGAAAATATTCACAGATGGCAGCAGGTGCGAGGATGGAGTCGGTTCAGCCATAGCAGTCTTCATTGGAAACAACTTGACACATCATTATTTGTAGTAATGTCACGAGAGGTCTGAAATCTGCCGATAAATCCACTCGCTTCGCTCGTGGATTTATCTGGGAAATCTCAGACCTCGAGTGACATTTATTAGGACTATTTCGTGAATAAAATAAAAATTTAAATAATATATTCCTAAAATTCGATCACAAAATGTTAATAATTGTATATTAACGAATACTTAACCTATTCAGACATTGTGAAGTTGAAATACTCGCATATGAATGACGATTATTGCAATAAAGAAATTCGATGTTATTATTCAGTAATGCCAATTGCGAAAAGCGAAATATAGGTTTAAAAATGTTAATTACATGTACTGCACTTTTCTCTTATTATTATAACAAATATATTTTCATTATCTGCTGAAATCATAATTTAATTTAACAGTAACAGTGGGGACAGCTATATACCAATGCTTATGTATTCACAGCGACACATGTTGCTACACAGTGAAGCCATCTCTGTATAGATAGGCCTAATTAAAACACGAATTTTATTACGACATGCGAAAGGCAGTTTGATCAAAGACATTATTACTATGCAAGGTCTTTGAGTTTGATATGCGATGATGTTACATAAATTTGAACGTCTATTAATTGTTTAATTTCAATACAAATGTTATAGGCTACAATTTTATAGGTTACGTTACCTGTGGAAGCAGGACCAATGTCAGCTGTGCCTTATTTCGACCGTTACTTATAATCTGTGCTACACGAAATCATTTTTTATAGCTCGACAAATGCATTCTCGCTGTAGTGTGTAACGGAACTAAAGCTGCATCTACACAGTTCAATATTCCAATCGCGTATTCGTGCAATCTGGGAAGAATATTGAAAGAATCAAGTTTAAAAGGTACGTTCAATTAAGATGCATAAAGATTTTGTGTCTACATGGTGCGCCGTTTTGAACGTGGTCTTCACTGCGTAAATATATTAATTAATATTAAATATCAATCTTGCATTCATTGCTTTAAAGTTGAAAGAAACGTTTAACCGTGTAGTTGTATCTTAATGTATTCATGATCATCAATTTACGGGGAAACAGTTGGCGACAACGACTAAACAAAAGAACGACCATGCGATAAATTGATAGCGATAAATCTAGCTGCAGAAATTATCGCAAAGTCTGACTGTGATTGGTTGCAATTCAAAATTTCATTATACTTCATTGGTCGAAAATGGAATGACGTCATATAAACGAAATAGTCATTGTAAATTTAAACTGGACAAGTGCTCGAATAAACAGGCAGAACAGCTTGCTATGATAAAAGAAATGGGATAAATAGAAAATGGAAAACTTACCTCAATCTTATATACAAATAGCCAAATAATTCTAGAATCCATCAGAAACCCAAGGAACTACGGAACATTAATTGAAAACATTTGAAAAGAAGTGAGGCTCTTAGAAGACGACAACTGGAGAATTCACTTCAGGTAGATAAAGGCACACGTGCGTCACTATGGCAACGAGTTAGTGGACCAACTGGCTAAGGAGGCGGCGAGTGACAAAAGGTCTTGAAGTGTGCTGCACTAACACCCCGAAAAGTAAAGTGTAGGCCTATAGTCAGCTGAGAAATTCAAGCTACGAAAAATGAGAAAGAGAATGGCAATCGATATCAAATGGCAAAACAGCAATGTCATTTTTTCCTTCCCTACGCGACAGAATGCAAACAGATTATATTAACGCCGAACGTAACAAAATTTCTAACAGGTAATGGGAGAACAAGTTCATATTACCATCGATTCAAAATAAATGTCGTTCCCATGTGTATCTGTAACTAAAATGAACAAACTGTTAACATTTATTATTTGAATGCACTGTATTATACAACGAAAAGTTTAACTTTTAAGAAGGAAACAAACAACAGTAACACGCGGAAACTGGCCGCCACCTAAAAAAATTTATTGCAGGAACACAAATAATTTATTAACTTTGTACATAGGATAAATTTCGATAATATGTAAGGCATAAGATTTTAAGTATATAGTAGACTAATAATTACTACACTTACCTGTCATTGGACTTAAAAATTACATTAGTCTACATTACTAATGATGCATTCTGTTAAATTAATAAAATAATTAACACACATGCATATATGCATACATACATACACACATGCATACATACATACATACATACATACATACATACATACATACATACATACATACATAGTCATCCTATCTCAACAGATGTTTCATATTTGTTTCCGGACACATGTTTGCAGGATCTTTTTTTATAGTTTCGATTTGTGCTACCACGTTTTAAACACCCTGTATAGACTACATGCAGCTGTGTTATATAATGTATGAAAATTAACTACATATATTTACTTAAAACGTACGTTTTATAAATAACGTAAAATTTCTTACATTTGGAATTGTGAAGATTGTCTTTCATATGCAATGCAGAAAAAGGAAGTTCATGTCCTTATTTTGGTGCCTATTAAGTTACGTTATGGCAACCCTACCCCCTTTACCTGCTGGCTTAGTTGCCTCATGAGTGATGCCGTATTGTGTCACTTGTGAGGATCAGACCTGTCTTCGGACAGTTGACTAAACAACAAATAAGTTATTTGATTTATAGTATGTGTCTGTCGAGGTTATATCGGTATTTATTAGTAGTAAATTTTTATTTAAGTAGTAAATTTAATTTAAGTAGTAAAATATGTATATATGTATGTATATTTATATATAAATATGCATTGTATTGATTAAGGCTGGTTGAGTGGAAGAGAAGGCCTTATGGCCTTAACTCTGCCAGCGAAAATAAAACATTATTGTTATTATTATTATTATTATTATTATTATTATTATTATTGTTATTATTATTATTATATCGGCACACTTAAATGCCATCGACCTGGACCGGGATCGAACCCGCAACTAGGGCACAAAAAGCTATCACTATACCGACTACACCACTCAGCCCGACAACTGTAAATTGTACGGAGTTGCCGAGAATTGGGCATTTTCGACAACTGGTCAATTGCCTTCATTTTCGACAGTATGATGGTTATGATTTAATGCCTAACATGGATACTTACCTAATGCTTTAAGGGTCCAGAACATCTGTATGAAAACCATCATTGTTGTAGTACAGCTGAATTCTGGGCCATGTTCTAGCAGATGTTTTGCGGATATAATCCAGAGTCACATGAGTGAAGATATCTTCCACAGCAGCTCGTAACTCTTCCATTGTGCGATACCGGTTATTACTTCAACTACAAGGTTACCAACACGCAAACACAAATATTCGCGAAATAAAGTGCGGTACCCCAATTTCTTGGCACTCTGTGCTGTAAATCACGACTTGTTAAATGAATATAATTGTTAGGAAAGGCGTAATAAGTAATGAGAAAGAATGTCAACTTCGTGAAACCCATTTTTGTATTTATATCATTAACTTACAATCGAAACAGTAGTGTCATCAAAATAGTTATGTCCTAGAAGGAGTATGTTCTCTTTGTCAGTGTGTGTGTGTGTGTGTTTTAGTGTATTATTCCTAACTGAATAAAATCCCTTCTTTCAAACTACCTTGTTGTACAGTAGTGACAAAAAAACTGGACCGACCCTTGTAGCTGATTTCAGAGCCTTGTTCAGTCCAGAGCACGATAGACTGGTAACTAAGACTTTCGTGGTTCGAATCCTGCCTGGGAAGGAAACTTTTTTTTTTTTTTTTTCCTTATTCAAATCTATTCCCAATATTTTTCGATTGCTGGTAAAATTCATGTTCTGAGAATAATAAGTTAATTAAGTAGTAAAATATCGCTGCAATCGAAAAGTATTGGGAATAAATTTGAATAAGGAACAAAAAAAGTTTCCTTCCCAGGCGGGATTCGAACCACGAAAGTCTTAGTTACCAGTCTATCGTGCTCTGGAGTGAACAAAGCTCTGAAATCAGCTACAAGGTTCGGTCCGGTTTTTTTTTTTTTTTGCCACTACTGTACATTAAATCATTATTACCCAATCAATTCACAATCTCCATCCTAAGAAATAGACTATCTCATCTTCACTACATAGCTAACTGTTGTTCCTTTCTTTGCAGGTCGGTAGCAGTCCATTCAATTATTGGTTACGCATTTTGGGTGCTCGCTGGTGAGTTGATTGCAGTCCTTTTTCTTCTTCGCAATCACAATTTGTAAGCAGATGTCTGCTAGTGCCAGGAGTGATATTATTTATTCCCATTTCTTTGTTGTCCCCTTTCTCTCGTGAGAGTAGGAAAGGAGCCGGAGATGCGCAAGGCGTCAACTTTGAGAGGAAGTTTTTAGGGCAAGAATCTTAGTTTAACTTTTATTGTAGAACTTCTGCAGAGTCGTGAAAATGATATCAGCTACTGAAAAAATTTTAGTGTAATGTAATTTCTTCCCTGAAAATAATTATGCAGCTCCATGAAAGTTAGTAATTGTTGTGTAATGGGTGATAAATAACTGCATGGAGTAAGGACCAAATTTAGATAAAAGGAAATGACTTGAAATGTTTATTGTTTTATCTAAGATCTTAGAAGTTCCTTTTGGTTTATGTTGACATCAATTTTATAGTTCAGTTGCGGATGCATTAGCGCATTTGTAGGACCTACAATGCTTTCAAGTTAGAAGAATTTCTTTTTTCTCGCAGTATCCACCGATTCGGTATAGTGCATTTTTTATGTAAATAAAAATTATAATTACAAAGCGTTCGCCAAGAAATAGGTTTCGTTCAGGTAAATGTCGTCGCCCTTTTACTGTTACAGGCACAACGCGACTACCGGGGAAAAAGTGTGTACATTTCCCCTGGTTCGAGCGTGCGAAGCTTTTATATTCCGCATTATGGGCAAATAACACTGGCTGAAGGGACGTCAGGTTTAGAAAATTAGTATACAGCTGACTTCCATTGAATCCTGTTTAGTTCGTGACAATTCAGTACACATTGGAATAACGAATTTTCATTTATCATGCGTATATTAAGAAGAAATCGTTCAACTGTAGGAATATATTTCCACGGAAATATCCTAGCGTTCAATAATCATCTGATTTAGCAATCCTGAATTTAGTGAGAAAAGGAAATTTCCAGTGATAGCCTATAAAAGAAATCCAGCGTACGTCTAGAAATATTTTCAGTCGGAATGTCCGACATTTGCAACATTTACTGTAAAGTAGGCCTAAGCCAATAAATTGTATCTGTAATGTAAGTTATAACTCGTGAGATTTTATTGTCTAAAGCTGAGTCTCTGAATCAAGGTTATGCGGCTGTCACTGGCCCATGTCACATTTAGAATGGCGCCATATTAAACGAAACCTGTTTTCAGGCGTACATCCGTCATATCGAATTTCACGCATTTGCGACATCTACCGATACAGATTGTACGAGATGATTTATGGCTCCTGCGGATTTTTTAAAGATAATTCTGCACGTTGTCCTTGCACTTTGACTCCGCACCAGCCTCTCATCAAGACCTTTTCTTTAGTGGGAAGTAAAATTTAAAGAAAGTATCATATAAATATCTACTTTTTAAAATTATACTCGTATAATTACATTTATCCTGTTTTAAAAAATAAAGAAGATGGAGTTTCCTGTGTTTTAGAATTCCTGGACATAAAAATATTCTAAATATTTTGTGTTTGTTCCCAGGAACGTACAGTACATTATTATGTACAATTTCTAAACAAAATAGAAGGTTCATAAATTGTTTAGTAAAAGTTGTCATTTAAAAAAATAGCAATTAAAATATATTTTAGTAATAATTTTTAGTTGCTGAAAAAGTTCAAGAAAGAAATATAGACCAAACCCATGAAGTGCTGCACTATATAGAATAATAATGTGCTGAATATTGATATAAGTCCGGTTCTGTTTCTGTTATTAAGACAGTAAGGCCCCTATCTATAACAATTTTTCAGTATAACTATTGTGGCTGTAACTTTTAGTAAAAGCAAATCTGAATAATCCGTTTTGTTTTCTATAAACGGATAAGGACCATGAAAAAGACAACAGATACCACGATAAGGACCACAACAAGGTCAACGACAAGGAACACGGCCAAGATGACAATCGCGATAAGGACCATGACAAAGACAGCAATGATTACGGTAAGGACCATGAAAAACAACAAAAATCAGGATAGGACCACGACAAAGACAGTAAGGGCCAAGATAGGGATCGTGACAAAGACAAGAAGAATCCGAATAAGGACCATGATAAGGACAACAAGGACTACGATAAGTACCATGAAAAAGACATAAGGACCCCAAAGAAGTCAACGACAAGGACCACAGCCATGACAATGTTTGCGATAAGAACCATGACAAAGACAAGATCTACGATAGGTACGACAAAGACAATAATGGTTAACATAGAGACCACGACAAAGACAAGAAGAACCACGATAAGGATCATGACAAAGACAACAAGGATCATGATAAGGACCACGACATGAACCTCGACAAGGGTCACGACATGGCGAGTGGGACTCATGTCCCGAAGCACAAAAATATCTATCAGTCTGTAATAAATAATATTATTATACATTATTAAATAATCTTCAATAACGAAAGTGCCCGATTTAAAAAAAGTCATGTTTATCAAAGTTTTGATATTGTATTCAACACTCCACGGAAATGCACCTTGACGATATTATATTTGATGGATGTATGTTGTTCCTGTCCCATCCTTCTTCATTATAAAGCTCTCCAAATCAACGTTCGTCACCCATCGGTCATTAGAAAACCTTCCGTCATAACATCGTTAATATTTTGTAATTTCCTAGAATTTCCTGAATGGTTAATAGTAGAGGATTTGTCTTTATAAAAAACATTAGTTTATTCTTCTGTGTTTATACAGCCTATTCTTAGCTCTTGTGCTTCCTTTAAAAATGTTCACTATTTCAACGGAATTTAAAACATTTTTGACATTACAGTATCGACAAATTCAATTCATTCCCGTTAAATTTACTGTTGTAAACTGTGCATGTTTGAATTTAGTGACTTGACTATGTCACATGGCAAATGTATCCTCCCTGGAATTTAAAAATACTGATCATTGGACCATGCTATATTCCAGACGTTTTTTCACTTTGGATATTTCTCCGACTGGGCATTTTAACTTCTAACATCACTGTGTAGAGGCACTGAACCTTTCAATCATACGTTAAATTTCCCTGAGAAATTCCTTACTGGACTTTCTATACCTTGACCAAAACTACTTCCGCCTTGACAGTTTACAGAGGAGGGGGAGAAGTGTTGTCATGTTGCCCATCTTTTGTGTAAGCGAGCGCGCTGCCGATAGAGTGCAGTAATGAACGGCTGATATGAACACATACATTTCTAACCAATTTGTTGAACACTAGGCATTAAAATTTCTGTACATTATTATTTTTATTAGTCTATTATAATTAGTGGTGGTGGTGGTATTCTTCAATGTAAATACCGTTAGAAAAGCGTGGAAAGGACTGTAAACTGTAAAAATAGGTTTAAATTTAATACGAAGCCTCTACTTTTATGAGTGTCGGTGTTCTTCAATGTAATATTGTTAGAAAGGCGTTGAAAAAATTGTAAACTATAAAAATATGTATGATTAAAAATCTGCACGACCGTTTTCTTTTCCAATATCGAAAACAGTGATCTTATTAATTTTAACACAAGCAGCACTTCTCATTACGACTTGCGCCAAAGGTAAAAGAGGCCCGCCATTATCTTTTTCCCTCTGAAAATACTCTCTTACAAAACACACCATCTCTCACGCTTGACTCTTAAACGGGGCACCACCTTGTACTCGTACAATATTCTTTGTTCTCCGTTTGCCTTTCCTTTCTTCCGACATTGCACAAGTCACCTGTTTAGAAACTCTCGCAGAAACTAGAAAACACACATAGCCACACACTCCACCAATGACAACGAAGATAATACGTGTAATATAATTTAAACACAATAATTATCGATACACTAAAACAATAATACAACTAAATAATATTTTTAATTCACGCAAAGCACGCGCTAACCAGCCAACTCAAAGTCATTCCGGGCACTGTATTCACCACTAGGCCATGGTATTCACGTGCAATTTGTAAACATAGACACGGCAACACCGTCTCGTTACCATGGTTACGCGTCTCTCGTGATTGGTTGATTTGAATGGTTGCCATGGTAACATGTTAAAGGCGCCATTTGTCAGGTCGGAAGTTGTTTTGGACAGACCATAGTATGGATATTTTACAGATTTTGATCTTTTCTTTTGGACTTCGTCTCTAGTAAGCGTGTAAAGATTACACATTTTAGCATTTAGTAAAAAGATTTAGAGAGCGAAACTGTCCATCTGCAATTTTACCTTGTAACTCTAGGAATTACATTCATTCTCGTACTTTGCAATACCTGTAGGATATATTCCTGCCCAGCATTACATTGTCATGAGAATAGCAAAGTGAAGAGTCTTCCTTCTTTTGGAAGAAGGGAACAATACCGCTCGGGAAAGCCGACGTAATTGCGCTTAATAATAAATACGTTGTTATTTCAACAGGTGAGCCACAAAGCTCGGACCTCTGGCGCTGTTTCATCCCCTTCATTACGGAGAGCCGCTAATTGAGAGCTTTATCGTGCCTCTGCTTCTTTCCTCTTTGTTCGTGTGTTACGAAGTGGGTCACGTGTTTCTATTTTACAATTATCGATTGCTGTTTAAACGAATAGAAGATATGTTTTAATGATGCCGTTCCAACCGCGCGGTTAACGTAGTCCATGTAATTAGTGATTTTTATTCGGTTACATAACGACTCTAAATCAAGTAATAGCTTATTTAACGGTGTGGGAACTGGTGATTTAGGGCAGGGTGTGTATTATCGTCGCTAGAGTTAGAATTGGAGGGATTGATATAAACATTATAGCTTATGCATGTGACCTGATTATTGTACAAAATACAGAAGATAAACTTTGAGGAGAGGACGGTTCATATTTGACCAAATTGGGAAAGAATATAGGCTAAATTGAAAATTCTTTCTTTCTTTATCCGCTTTATCTCTCCTGTAGTACCGACTTACAGATCACTAAGGTGTGAGAGTGCCGCGTCTATGGTTAAAGTGCCAGCGCGCTGGTCTTCAATCCAGGTGGTCCAGATTCGATCCTCGGTCAGGTTACGGATTTTGTGGTGGACAAAGCAGAATTTATAAAGGGTTTTATTGGGGTAATCCCGTTTCGCTCTATAGCCATGTATCCACTATATCTCTAGATTGCAATATTTCTTATAATTGGCACACAGGTACTAGAAAATAAATTAAATGAGTATCAGAGTCGTATATTTAATCTCAAAATTGCTCAGAGAACATGTAGCTATAGTCGCGACGCTGTTATTCCCGGCGTGACTCCTCCTCTTTGCTTACACCTTAGGAAGTGAAGGCTCTATAAAGTCTAGGTAGGTAGTATCGTTCGCCATTTTTGTTCTTTCGTTGCCGAGCTACCAGATGAGGAATCTATTTGCCACACCGTTAAACATTATCATGTCGTGGCTCCTTTGATAATAAATCAAACGCACTGTAATTGAGCAAATAATTGAGCGGCAAATAACGTCCTCGTGTGCTTTCTGCGAACGCCAACGAAAGAACCAAAATGGCGGGCGATTATATTAAGTATTTATCGAGCCTTAGGAAATGCATAACGTCATCAGGAGCGAATCACAAGATGCACACGTTTGAATGTAGTCGACCTGCAACGTGATTGGCTGCCGGAAATAAGAGCGACGGGACTATAGTCCGCTAGCTTGAAAAAAGACTAATGTAGTTTTGTTCATTGTTGGAGTCACGTGATGTATCCGTGACTTATTTACTACACTACCCACCCAGAATTGAGATTTGTCTTATATGACATAAGAATGACAAACAATTACTCGAATTTTACAAATGGAGGTGTTGTAAGTCCAGCCTAACAAATATTTACAATTACAGATAATACCAAAGAGTTTTTGAAGTTACCGATCCTTGAATTCTTTAGCAAATACTTTTAGAATTAGATCATAATATTATGCAAAGCGAATAATGTCTATAATTTGTTAAAGGCGGCCCCAATATCTTCAATAAATTTGGCCACAAATAGAAGCCTTGTCTTAAACCCTTGTTAATTGGGAATCATTGCGCATTTCACAATGTATTCCTGTTCTAATCTTTGTTACGCAATTTTTTTTTCTGATATGACTTTGTATATCTTTAAATATTCCGTTTATCGCCAGTCTTTCCGATAAGGTATTTAATAATAATAATAATAATAATAATAATAATAATATATAATAATATATTACATTATAATATATTATTATATTATTATTATATGGCGGCCGGGTAGCTCAGTTGGTAGAGCAGCTGGGTACGGACTGGAAGGTCCGGGGTTCGATCCCAGGTGGTGACAGGATTTTTTCTCGTTACCAAACTTTCAGAACGGCTCCGAGGTTCACTCAGCCTCCTATAAAATTGAGTACCGGGTCTTTCCCGGGGGTAAAAGGCGGTCAGAGCGTGGTGCCGACCACACCACCTCATTCTAGTGCCGAGGTCATGGAAAGCATGGGGCTCTACCTCCATGCCCCCCAAGTGCCTTCATGGCATGTTACGGGGATACCTTTACCTTTTTATTATTATTATATATTATTATATATTATACTATTATATATTATTATATATTATTATATTATTATATATTATTATATTATTATTATATATTGTTATATATTATAATATATTATTTTATTATATTATTATTATTATTGGAAAATATTGGAGAATGCAGGTATTTCATTGCAAATCACGAATTCTCCAATCTTTTCTATTTTCTGTCTTCCTTTTAGTCTCCGCATACGATCCATGTAGACTACCTTACCCACCTTAATGTCATCTCTAATCTGATATCTTCTTCCCCGAACTTTCATCTCGTTCCAGTGTAACCTTCAGTAGGCAGTTTCTTCTCAGCCAGTGACCCAGCCAATTAATAATAATAATAATAATAATAATAATAATAATAATAATAATAATAGGCCGCCACAGTGGTCCAGTGTCTAGAGAACTAAGTTCCAGGGTTCGATCCCCGATGTTGCCCCCATTTATAACTATTTCGTCCTCATTTTCGTGAGGATTAAGAACACGAGACACCCATAGGAGAGTGAGAGAGAGTTTCACAGAGATACAGTAAATCTCTTCTTTCCTTCCAGTATTCGAACACGGAGCTGCTGGTTTTATAATTTACTATCAGTTGAACCACCGCTGAGGTAATAATGCATCAATAATGATAGCAAACGTATTTTCTATTACTTACTAATAAAATTATACAACGGGGTAGTTGACACAGTGCCTAAAACATTTTTTTACTTGGTTATTTAACGACGTTGTATGAACTACTGGGTTATTTAGTGTCGGTAGAATTGGTGATAGCGAGGTGATATTTGGCGAGATGAGGCCGAGGATTCGCCATAGATCATCTGACATTCGCCTTACGGTTGGGCAAAACCTCATAAAAACCCAACCAGATAGGTAATAAGCCCAAACGGGATTCGAACCCACGCCCGAGCGCAACTCCAGATCAGCAGGCAAACGCCGGTGGCCGTAAAACGTTGTTCTAAATGAATATCAGTATGAGAGTTATTTATTACTCATTAAACAGCAAGCTAGACACGAAACAAAGGAAAGTGCATTCCAACTTACGTTCGTGACAATTGGCTCCCATTTGTCTCTAACGTTATACTACAGCAATGTGTCGATAGAATCGCATGTTTCTTTCAGCTGTTCCGAGTGTTCAGCGGCCATAAACCAATATTTTACCTGCGAACCACGCCGCCACAAACGAATTGTGTGTGGAAGATTGATGTTGCGTGTAGGACTTTCACAAAGTGTTCTCCAACAAGTGGCTTTGAGAGTGCGAACTTGACTGAACTTGCAGGAAGACCCCCCAACTACTGCACTTTCCTTGTGAAATGTTTGTCCTCGTCTTATAGAACACAGCGTGGCTCCTCTTACCAGAGGATTTGAAAGAACTTTTTGTCATATATTTTTACTTTGATGCTCAAGCAGTCACGGAAAAACAGCTTGTCAGCTCCTTTAGGTTAGAAATATGCTGGATTGTGACGTACAGGTTTCTTTGATACTGGTGTTAAAAAAATTCTCTAAGGGACTTAGAGATGAATGTTTTTTTTTTTTTCCCCGAGGTCTTTACCCACTCTGCCACTAACTCCCACTACGTCACACAACGAAGTTTTTCTTCTATGAAGACTAGGCCATATTTGTTAAACCTGAAGATCCTTATGCGCTCCAAATGAAAATAAGTTTATAGAAACAAAATACGTAGATATTTACAGGAGTGAATCATCGAAGAGAGAGAAATAAAATCGTCCGGCCTTAATTAAGGATGACCACAAGGGTCGGAAATTAACAGCAAATAAAAATATAATTAATTAAATATGAATATTGTTATAAAAATAAAATGTAATAATTAAGCACCACAGATTATCAATTATAAAATAAAATCTTAGAAGATGACTTTAAAATTATACTTATAAATAAAAGATTTTATTTAAAATTAGCATATCCTTAATTAAGGCCTTCTGAGTGGTATAAATGAAATTGTATAATCTGCAGGGAATCTTTAAGAATTTGCGAGATGATTTTTTGAATTTCAAAAGATGATATTGATAATTGAAGAGTCTACTGCAAGAATGATGGATGTCATTTGGAGTACATTTTGCAGGAGAGGCAATTGAAAGTTTGAAATGCTTAGCGCTCAAAGCTTAACTGTGATTTTCCGATCATTACTGGACAATGACTATCAGTGTTAATGCCATGTAACTCTCTATGTACATCCTATATGTCTTAAGCTATGCATTGACAGTCTTGGTTCATTTTCGACAAGAAAGTGATACCCATCATTCTTGCAGTGGTCTCTTCAATTGTTTAAAAAAATTATATGTAAATTTTGGTAAAGAACTCCGAGCACCAAAAATAAACTTGTCACTGACCAATTGAAGAGAGGGATGTTATACTTGGCACTAAGGTGGGGAATACAAAATGACCCTCTTTTCATGATCAACCTGATGACCTTGGTTTAGATCTCTCACCATACGTATAGTTGGATTTATGATAATAGCCTTTTGTTGCCTGTTTATTGCTATTGTATCCGCTCTTCTGTGAGAGTCGTCTTCAGAAATACAGTGGACCTCTTCATGAACTTCCCAACCCTTGTTCCGAAGAAGACAGGCGATAGCTCCACGGACTCTATGATGTCTGTTGTTATGCAATAACTCTCCTTTCTGACAAAAGCCCAACACGTAACAAGGTTTTGATTTTTTTAAATGTTAGGCGTCATTAACTATGAAACAGGTTTAGGAATGGTAATATATTAATTTTGCGAAAGATTTTAAAATAATAATAATAATAATAATAATAATAATAATAATAATAATAATAATAGTAGTAGTAGTAGTAGTAGTAGTAGTATTATACTTAGATGAGTCCTATTAGACGTCACCGTAGAAATAAAGGAAACACTCCAGATATACGGTACTTTCTTGCAAATTTCTTATTTCTCATTTGCCTCTAAATGTTATTGAGCTAACAAGGCTAATATCGTAAGATAATTTGCATTTAGTTCCGAACTATAAGCTCTTCCATTACAAGCCAAGTGCCGGGTGCATATCCGCCTGTACAACATTGTGATCTACCTTATATCAAAAGTTTCTGAGCTGAATTTAAGCCCTGCAGCAATAGAAGCCACCTACGCCCCATGCAGTCGCGGTCTTGTAAAAGGTGCAATTTGTATGAAGAGGTATTACCGAGGCATCCACGGTGCAGGGAAGCTGATATAAGCTCCGACCCCAGTTCCAGCCCCTGCCCCGGCTCTCTCCCTCAGATAAAAGAAGGTATTACGGCGATAAAACTGCTTCTCCCCGAGTCCAATATGCACTCCAAAAAGAATCCATAGCCTCCTATTGTCGCGTATCGTTGCACCGAATAATTATGTGCAGTATTCAATTAAAACATCCATTTCGGATATTGGATTTTTATTCACAAGCTTTTCTTGTCCTTTGTTGCAAAGTTCACATCTATCTCTCTTATTCCGGACTTCTAGCCTGCAGCCGAGACTAACCTGGATTCTGTGTGTCCCTGCTTATTCTGTGCTTTTTCCTGATGATGCCAATTTTTGATGCCATAGTGATATTCATTCATTCAAAGTGATATCATTGAATTGAAAACCCTCACTAATTTAGCTTTTACGTACGCAGAGAAATGGTTCAGTTCAAATAAATTTCTTCTTAACGAAACTCTTTATTCCATGGATAATGATAATTAGCGAACGGATTTCTAGTTACGTATCTGTTTTGTTTTCTTCGTCCTAGATGTAGGGTAGAGGTGGTAAACTGTGATACGAGTAATATTGTGATAGTTCTTTTTGAGAATGTATTACAATTTTACTGAGCGAGAGAAAGATCGGTTCTGTACAGCAACTTGTCCACAAACATTCCCTTAATACGTTGACGCAAAAAAAAAAAACCGATCTTTCTCTCGCTCAGTAAAATTGTAATAAATTCTCAAAAAGATCTATCACAATATTACTCGTATCACAATATTACTAACCTTTACCCTATGTTATTCAAATATATTTACGTTTTAGTAGTGTTGTGGTGGTGGTGGTGGTGGTGATGTAGGTGGTGGTGGTGGTGGTGGTGGTGATGTAGGTGGTGGTGGTGGTGGAGGTGGTGATGGAGGAGGTGGTGGTGGTGGTGGTTGTTGTTGTTGTTGTGGTGGTGGTTGTTTATTTAACCTGACAGAATCCGTTCAATTCATACAGTACACAGTATCCCCCTACTATTAAAATTCTATAGAACCTAAAACGCCTAAATGAACCATAAACTCCTATAAATGCCTAAAACCCAAGTTTGTACCTGAAAAGTGCCTTTTTAGTACTTTACGTACATTTAAAATAAAAATATCGGTACTAAAAATACAAAAATGACCAAAAATTACAAAAATACTATTTAGAATGTAAAAAAAAAAAAAAAAAAATCTTACAGACACTGGTCTGCTGAGTTTGTCCCATATGGGAAGGAAGATGATTTTTTTGCACGATCGTGTTTTTTGTCGTGTTTATAGCTATTGTTGTTAGGCCTTGAAAGTTGGAATTCCCACACAAAAACTTGTTGCTAGGGAAACCATTCTTCATAACAAAACTATACTGAAATAGACCCATTACAGTGCACTTATTGTTATTAGTTAGTGCAGTTTTGCGAAGGCTTTGGAAAAATATTGCTCTAAATTTTCAATGCAAAATATATTGTATTTGCAATTTTAAAAATATGATCGTTCAAAAAATGTTTGTGATGTACATTGCAAAATCTCAGAAATTGAAAAACTCGCTCTGCTCGTTTTTCATGCTTTTCCTCGATTTTGTAAAAATACGCTCCCAACCTTATATCGTAATATACTGTTACCTAATTTTCTGGAACCGAAGTTCGTTTGGAAAAGTTCATCCTTGCATAAAAGTGGTGGTAGGTTGTTCAGGTTAGGCGAGAGCCTACAAATTAATTTTCAAGTCAATTGATCCTCCGTTATGCGAAATGAAACGACCAATCAACACTCAGACTATTTCACTGATCTAATTTGAGTCTTGAGCGCAGTAGCACTCATTGTCAGCACCAGTTCTTTGTACATGAATTCCACTGAAATTAAAATTATTAATTGTTAATTTTACATAAACTCCTAAAAGTCTTCAAAAGTTACTCTATGTCTACTGCCCCATTTCGAATTTGCACGTTTAGCTTTTTCAATTTTCTTCCGATAACCATCGTCTTCGTCTGTTAAGATGAAATAAGAGACTGCAAATTCTGTTGGTCACGAAATCCATTGCCATCTGTGGTGGGCTAAATCTTATCGATCCCACCCCTTATAGATACCGCGTAAAAATTTAAAAAACTCCCCCTTGTTTGTATTGATATTTTGCATAATTATAAATCATGTAACGTATAGGAGAAATAAAACTACCGCCACATATGCAGATAGTAAACCATAAATGGAGACGAGACTGAAATATTGATTAATGTAAGCTACCGTAATTTGATTTTAATTGTGTTACGTTCTTTCTGTTAGAAAAACCGACATGTTTATGATTTAATAATTTTTCATCACCGAGGCACAGTGACCTGTTCATAATAAAGTGCTGAAATTTTGGTCACTGTTAATTTAAAACTGTCATTCTCTTTGAGTTCTGTCAGTAAGATGATTGTTGTGTATCAAGGTTTAGAATTTTCGTCCTGATGTTCTCCACTGCTGGGCATAGCATAACGTCAGAGATGAGAAGACCGTTATAAAATAAACACTGTGTTACTAAACAGAACGAAACCTACTAGCAGCTCTCATTTTGCTGAGTGCTTTGAGATATTCCATCGTTCACTTTTTTTCCCTCATATGTGTTATTTGCTTTACTGTGTATGGGCAATTTCATTGTTTAAAAATGTATGATATCTGAGTGCTCAGAAGTTCATGTTGAGTATACATCCTATGAGGGAAACGAGGGAACATATTGTTATGGTTTCTGAACCGTATATAATCCCTTGTGACTACAACCAACCGTACAACACAAGACAGACATTGTAAGGTCCAAATAACCAGTTATCCTGTGAATGTTTGATATTAATTCATAATTCTCACACGAATGCTCAAATGGAGATAATGATAATGATAAATTCGAGAAATATAGTAATTAAGACTTGTTTACTTTCTCACTATGCGAAATATATGAAGAAATAAATGTGATGTTACAGAAAATCAAATTCGTGATTATCGTAAGTAATATAACCTCTTATTGAAGTTCTGAGTGATATGTACAGGAAGGCCACAAAGTCTCGTTACCCCCTATAATAACCAACATAAACCCCTAAACTTAAAGAAATAAAATAAACAACAGTTCTTTAGAGAAATTTTCTTGAGATATGAACCATTACTTGTCTAAAGGATCAGTCTGTGTACCGTCATTCTCATGGCAAAGGATAATACGCCACCAGGTTCTGTGCGACATTTTTCGGAGCATTGCTGGTGTAACTTGAGTGAAAGCTTGTCTCACAGCATCTTTCAGTTCGTCAGTGATATTGTAAGGTTTTGTGAAACGATACCCTTTATGAACCCCCATAGGAATTACGAGTATGACATGTGGTGAGGTCTGGGCTTCGTGGTGGTCAGGCAGCGCAGGACAACCACGACCAACCCAACGCCCAGGAAGAACTTCATTAAGAGTTAAGACGTTGACCCCATCAACAATTAAGATATTTGCATACTGCGATGGCATAATAGGCAGGTAGCGTATTATCCTTACTGCCACTTACATCATAACACTGGGAGTTGTTAATACTGGTCAATCAGCTTAGGCCTGTTCCCTCCATTTTAGAAAACAATTATGGATTTTGTTATAAGTGTGGGAAGGTTAGATTTCTTTCTTGGAAAAAAAAAGGTGAAAATGTGTCGAAATTCAGGATTGTGAACTAGAAGTGGCAGATTATTGTGATGTGAAAGAATGACTTGAGATAATATCTAATTCTATCCCAAAATTAATTGATCTAAATACATCCATTCTGGAGCAATTATTTTTTTCTACAAAAAAATCTAATTTTTCAGTAAGTTTTCATAACAGAAATATTGTTGAATAAATTCAAGGGAAAAATTGTCCCGGGAAAAGTACCTACAGTTATAAAAAAATTGTTATACTGAGTCATCCATATATATTGGAACCGGAGCTGCTTGAAGCACCTCAGCCGACAACAGCAACGCGTTTGTGCGGGCGGGAGGAGATGGATCTGCGGGGATAACTGGTTTATTCAAGGTCTCGCAACGCAGTTTGTTCTGGTTTTCAGTGAGAGCAGCACGCGAAGTGAAGTGAAAGTAATGTCAGTCATAATTATTCTATTCCAAATCGGGTGTTTATTTACGATTCGCATGTCCGTACAGAATCCGCTCGTGTTGTCAAGAGATTATTTCAAGAGAAATTCCCAGCTGTTCGAGTCCCAAGTTGTGGGACGATTCGTAGATTAGTTAATAAATTTTGTGAAACGGGGAGTGTTCTTGATAAGAAGCGAAGAAGACGACATACAGTATTCACAGAAGAAACTCTTTCTCAGCAAACGGGAAAAGTAATGGATAATTTCATAAGAAGATGCCAGAAATGTGTTGAAAACGAAGGCAGGCAGTTCCAGCATCTCCTTTAGTGACATGGATGAGTACATAACTTTTAAAGTGCATTAGAATTTATTAGGCAGTCACTCTAGCTTGCTAAACATAGGGCTGTCGTATTGCCCGGCCGGCGGGGAGCGATAGCTTATCGACCGAGCGGGACCTCACCTCAGCTGCGGTGGCGAGATATATGGATGACCCAGTATAATCCATAGTTTGAAAGATAAAGAGACTGGGTTTGCAGTGAATCTTATACAACGTTAACACAAATTAATTTTTCATTAATATTTCATAAAATATATAAAATACAATGATAAATAATTAACAAATAAATAAGCAAATAAACAAACAAATTCGTAACTAAATAAGTAAATAAATAAAAACATAAGTATATAAGTGAGTGAATGAATGAATCAATCAATACATAAATGAATAAAGTTAATAAATTGATATGTAAATAAATATATAAATATTACCTTAAACTTTCCAGCAATATCCTTAATATTTTCGCTGTTTCTTGGCATTTAATAATATTACGTTATCAAAAATATTTAGGCGTGAACGTTTTGTGACATGATGCCTTACCGTTATGCGGAAGCTTGGATTCTCGTCACAATAGCAGACGACGTTGTACTGTTTTCTGCTTTCTTTAGACTCAAGATCGGCGGAGCAGTGTAATATCACCCGCATAATGATAACGTAACTAAATTGCTGTGAAACAATTAAAAAAAAAGTGTCATCTTTGTGACACTCATTTCTGTTAATTGTGCCCTTAATTCTGTTATCAATTTACTTCTTAATTGAAAATTTTTTAAAAAAATATGAGAATTGTATATTATTTATAACTACCGGAAAATAACTAAATTTACATTTAAAGAAGAAAGATGTTTAATTGGATTTTTGTTAGAATGCAAATGCTCTTTCCTGCCCATTCGTCCGGTTCGTCACTCTCCCCATTGTTCACGTGCTTTAGTTCATAATTACTGTTTGAATTGAGTCGGCAGGCTGCCGCTTCCCGGTGCCGTCTGTTATGAAGAGCTGGCGCGCACACAAAAACAGCTTCTCTTTATGTCGCGCGGCGTAGCTCATGCAGATAGCGAGGGATCCATTACAAAAACCCAATAACAGTTGAGTCCCAGTTAATTATGCTCTCACAATGGCGCCAAATATTGAATAGCGCTGGGAATGGGAAGGCATCGTCACTGGAAGTGCGACAATTCCTGCAAAGTAACCACAATCATGTGAGTCACTCCTTAAATTTTACAGTCATCTCTGTTTTCCACTGCAACTATATATTTCTATGATATTTTTGTAAACATAAATTATTGTCTCATGTTCAAGTGATATTAGTGGTAGTCCATCGCTGTGGAGTAACGGTTAGTACGTTTGACCGTGAAACCAGCAGGCCCGGCTTCAAATCCTGGTTGGGACAAGTTATCTAATTGAAGTTTTTCCGGGGTTTTCCTTAACATATTTAGAGCAAATGCTGGATAACTTTCCGCGCTGGACCCCGGACTTATCTCACTCAGATGCTAGATAACCACAACAATTGATAAAGCGCCGTAAAATAACTAAAAAAAAACAATATTAGATATGTGGTTCAATAATCAGAAGAGTTGATGTAATTTATTTCTTACATTGCTTTTGTCTTGAGTTAGTTGCTCGAATCGCAATAAAAATTAACAAACAAGTTTTTTGTTATTATTTATATATCAGTAATAATATGTTGGCAACGACGATTAGCGGGCAAGATGTTAGCAGATGGGTGACTATAATGCGTAATAATAATAATAATAATAATAATAATAATAATAATAATAATAATAATATATTAATAATAATTATTATATTATATTATTATTATATATTAATAATATTATTATTATATTATTATTGTTATTGTTGTTATTATTATTATTATTATTATTATTATTATTATTATTATTATTATTTTACAATTACTCTAATTCTAAGTTCATAGTTACTGAATCAAAATTAGTGTTGTTTTAATTCATATAAAGACAGGGGAACGAAATTATTCAAAATTACCTTCCGTTGGTGTTGTAGAAAATATACTGACTTCTGATGTTTTCGTACATTACTATTGTAATTTATAATTTATTTCTTGAGAAGATAAAAAATTAGTAATTATAAGTGATAATAATAATAATAATAATAATAATAATAATAATAATAATAATAATAATGTAAAGAATAATATTCAATGTATCATGTTTATTTTATTTATCTATTTATTTATTTACTTACTTACTTATTTATTTATTTACTTACTTCATTACTTACTTATTTACTTATTTATTTATTTATTTATTCATTTAGTCATTCAATCATTTATTTATTTATTTATTTATTTATTTATTTATTTATTTATTTATTTATTTATTTATTTATTTATTTATTTATTTATTTTGCAATCGCGGGTACTTGACTGTTCATCATTCACCCATATGTAGACCAATTTACCGAAAGAGTCGTTGCCCAGGGTGCTCCATAGGAGTATGGTCTACTCTATACCCGCGATGAGATGACGGTGATATTATGTTGGGATGTCAGAAGAGAACCGGAGCTTCCGGAAGAAACCCCTGTGTTACCTAGACCACGGGCTTCCCCAACACTAGTTATAAATCGGGAGTACACCGGGGACCAAACCCGGGTCCACAGAATTATAAGTCCAGAGCTGTAGTTACTAGATAATCGTGGCGACATGAATAAATATTACATAGTAAAAAATTGACAAACACAAATACGTAAATATTGTAATTTTAACTGTAGATATGAATAATATTTGTTTTATAAGCTTTTAATTGTAGGCTAATCTTATAAAATTTCATACCTTTTAGAATAACATTTACTATGACCTCAAGAAAAGTGATTTTAACCTCGTTTTAAGCTTGTTTTAATACCGTGTTTTGTAAAATATTTTTGATACAATTTTTAATCAATTATTTACATTTATGTGTACACTGTCATATACATGTAGTGTTCAGAAATGGAAATTCATACGGCCTGAAGGTGCCGTTGAGCTGAAAACATTTGTTCAAATAAAATAAAACGCCAATTTATGTACATGTATAATAGGCTACTTTCACATAAAGTTATCGAACCTAAAAACTTAAGTTACAGACGGAGCCAACTAGTAGACTACTATATTTCTTTAATCTCAGTAACTTATCGGACTTCAAAAAAATTCAATAAAGATGATATGTTATAAAATCTGATATTAGCATATTTTGGAGATTTCTTTTATTCACTAGTCTTGTGTTTTTCAATAGAGAAGAAATTTCCGTAAAGAGTATCGTAGTTATGGAAATCTTTATTTTTAGCTAATTGAGGACCACGACCCTCCTTCCCAATCCTAATTAACATTTCATCAACATATATCATCTGCCTCGACAGGTCTGCCACCTATCCGTTTCGCCCACAGCAAACGTGCTCTCTGTGCGCAAAATCGGTATTGTGAAGAAATCCGGAAAAATATTAATATTACTATGGTTATTTATTTGTTGATAAATGGATGGTTATAGTTCGATGCTGGTGATGAAAGAAAACAGGACTGTGAGATGGGATATATACCAGGTAATTCCTTGCAGGAAACTGTTGCGTCTATCGGTGCTCATTCAGAAGAATAGTCGACACGGAAAAGGTCGCGCCAGTGTGTTTGCAGACTTCTAATGCTTTATGTTCACAGAATATACTTCCAGGTCTCTGTTCCAGCACTCCTCCGCATTGAATTACAAATACATTCCGAAAATACCGGGATCGTGACGTAAAATCAGTCAGTCACTACAAACTCGCCGACACACTAGACGTATGCTCGTATGATATATCAATAGTTACAGCTAAGAGAAACATCCCTTGTCTTCTGCCGGAATAGATCCAACGCCCTCGCAGTCCATAGTTAGATTCCGTAAAATAGGCCTATCTATAATATTTGATGACGTAACATTTATTGATTTCGTATTTCAAAGGTGTAATGTTTGATGCCCGGCACCATCCCACTGTTATTACTGTATTTAAATTTCTTTTCCGTATTCATTTAGAAATATCATCGTCCATTCATCATTATCATCATCATCTGCATTTAAAGATTTGGACCTTTGGACCATTTCGTTGTCACTTTTAGTGAGAATATTGAATCATCATTTGTCCTGTAGTTCCCGTTACTTAAATGCGGATATCTCATTCAAAAGCATTCACTAGGGACGATTTTAGGTACTGAAAATCAATTTACAACTGGCTATAGTTATAAAAGAGCTAGCAATGCTCCCACTCTGGCATATATAATGCCACTGCATTGAAAGCGCTAGCCAATTGTAGTGAATTGCCCTAAGCTAAACTACTTGTTCCCTGAAGTTGGCGCCATGTTGGTTACAGCTTTCGCTGATGTAGGCTTGTGGGTGGCTTTAGTGGGTGGTATTCGCTTTTCAAACGCAAGTTAATGAACGGTCTGAATCATTACTTAACGAAGTAACGAACGCTTTTCACTATATGCTTTCTCCAATCTTTGTGACTCAGCTCTTCTTTGTTAGATTTCGAAGTGGTGTGAACAGTGCCTCAAAATGGTTCAGCTTACATCTCATCCACTTAAATATACTCAGTGTCATTTTTAACATTTACTGCCTAAAAATCCGGCCCTTAGTTATCACTCTAAACGACAGAAGAAAAAAGATAACAAGCAAAATTGTAGATTTTACTTCACAATCTTGAGAGTCTTCGGTGGTCTAGCGGATACTGTGTTAGTCTTTTGGTTCGAAGTTCGAAGTTTCATACTGGACCGAAAAGTTGGCTTTTAAACAGAGATAAAATCCTTAGCATGGTTTCCTTTGGGAGAGAAATAAAGCTGGGAGGCCCATGTCGTAGATTTACTGCATGCAAAAGAACCTATACTCTAGTTTTGGTTTGCTTTCCGAAATAGATGGTCGCCTACTCCTCTTAATGCATTTCGTCGGTCACAATAGTATTTTGCTCCTAATTTCTTAGTCATGTATGACATATGGATCATATGAGGAAACGAAGAGGAAGGCAGAAAATAGGAAAGATTGGAGAAAGCTGGGTTTGCAGTGAAAGACCTGCCCTTGGGCAGAACACTAAATGAATGAATGTTTGGAATTTTCACTGCTGCTCTCACAAACTGAGTCTCGTAATTCTCGCAATTTAATGATATTTTTATCCACTGATAGAGTTGTCTTTAAACTTGCAGAACGAGATACAGATCGCTTCCGTATCTCAAGTCACAATGACGCAGTCGGCACTGACTCATATCTCGGTGCTGCGCCGAGGTCACTGAGGCCTTGATCTTTCTGAACCGAAACATGTGAGGTGCGAGGCATTTTGTGCATTGGAATGCCGTTTTCCCGATAATTTCCACAAATATAACTATTTCTAAGTGATCCTTTTTTCTATTTATTCCTGAATGTCATATGAACAACATGAAATATATTCATTATTTTAATTTATATTTTAAATTCAATTTTTTTTATTTTATTACTTCAAACATATGTTTAAAAAAATAAACTATGTAGGCCTATAAATGTTAAACCAATAATTTTAGGTAGATTTGTTCATAAATATGAAATAGAATTCCACGTAAATTTTTACCGCAATATCTTAAAAACTGTTGGAGTTACCAGGGAAACCGTTTGAATAAACAAAAGTAACGGGTGCCATTTTGTATTTTTAATAACCCGTAGCTACATAAGACTAAAACTATGGCATTTTGTGCCAAATCTCCTGTAAGATCTAAAATAGTAATAGGAAAGAGTATCACAGAACAGGTAAATAAATTTAAATTTTTCGGCGTTACCTTATCTTATAAATGAGACTACGATCAAAAAGAAAAAATATAAAAATGTAATTACATAAATGGAACAATAAGAAGAACCCTGAAATCAAAAGCTAGAAAAGATACATTGTTAAAATTTTATAAGGTGATGTCAGTGCTCAGTTTACTATGAGATGAAATTTTTGAGAAGAGTATCAGGTTACAGGAAAATAGAACATAAAAGAAACGAAGAAATAGGAGAAGAACTTGATATATATATATATATATATATATATATATGAATTAAACAACAAAATAGAAAAATATAGAAATACATGGATGTCTCGCATTTCAAGGATGGAGGAGGACAGGATACCATATAAGTTTTAAAAATATAAACCTTGGGGAAGAAGAGATATTGGAAGACTAGCCAAAAGATGGATGGACCAATTTCAGTAGCTGCTACAGGAATCAATTTCCTAATGCATGAAGGATGATGATGATGATGATGATGATGATTATGATGATGATGATGTTGATGATAACCCGTAACGGTAATAGTTTCACTAAATCTGGAAATACTATACAATTGAAAAGTAGTGCAGGCCCTACTTTCAGCATATAAAATTTCGAGGTTACAGATTTATTCATTGCTGAGGAAAAAAATACTGAATTCCACCAATTTTTCCGTACTTAAAAGTACTTAAAGGTGTACATATGTCCCCCTCTAATCTGCTCGTATTTTATACGGTACTTTCATATCACCCTGTTAAAATTTACATAACTGTTTTTTCAAATAATGACCCTAACTGCCTCGTTCTACTAATATTTTAATGTACCTGAAAAATACATTAAAAATTCATACCTGGTTGTTTATTTTTGCTGTTTTAATGTCCCATTAATACAAATATACAGCTTTAAACGAGCGCTGCGGCTGTATCTGAACAGATAGAAAGCTTTAATGTATAGCTAATGCATTACACGCATGAACTGTTTCGTGTTATTGCTACATATGTTAAACAATTTGTAGTTTCACATAACCATCTTGTTTAATTTCGATCTCTATTAAATGAGCATTGTTTATAAGCACTGCATTGTAGTATGGATGTAGTGATTTATGACTTTACAGGCTTTAAACATAACGGCAGCACAGATTCCAATATTTGAAGTTGGCTGTTGGAGCCAGACAAATAAATTATGATTTGCGTAACTGTGTATAAATAATACGACATTAAATGTGAAGTGTCTGCCACCTTCCCTAGCGTTTATGTAATACTGTTCCATCGATCATGACTTAAAGCAGGAATGTCAAAGCGCCTGCACTGCTTGCTCTTAAGGACCCGCACAACATTTACGTAAAAGCGATGATTTTACCACAGTCTACTATATATAGTCACGAAGCTTGGGATGGTTTTTTGCAATTCTCGCAGTAGTTCCTAGCCGCTTGGAGCGCTGTGAGTACTAGGAACAATAGACTGTGCCACAGCCATCGTGATCTAATACAGGTCGTAAGGCAGACCATGTAACTCGCTTAACCCGATCACGAAGGGCGGCGTTTCAACCATATAAATTAGTTGGAATGCATAAACAGTAACATATGTTTCTCTAAAATGTAGTGTAATTCCATTAATAAAATTTAAAACAATGATTATGAGACACTCCAGACATAATTAACTTGCGAGTTAAGATGCAATATTATTTATGGTGTGAAAATTACGTTGTTCGTATGTGTAATACCTGCCTTTATTTCGATTAAATATTGCGAAATTCTTGTACATTCATTTATGCACGATTCAGTAATTTTCAATTGTACCGCACGGATATTTAGATATGTTGAAATTATAGGTTATGTTTACTGTACCAGTTGCCCCTTTCTGTCTAAATTTAGTGATCTCCAATGCCTTGCCATTCATATGAAAATAATAGGTTATGTTTACTATATTTAACTTATATTCCTAAATTCGCAATTATACATTATAATTAAGCATAATGTTAGGTATGATACCCCGGACATTCAATTTGTCTGCATTTTAATACTACAATTGAGTACTGAATTATTATATTTATCTACTACTTAAGAGACGAAGTAACACAATTGTACGTACACTAATTTCATAGGAGTGGTATGGTAAATGTTTTGTTTAAAATTAAGGAAGGTAGATGTTCTAAATTGAAATCACAATGTAAATTCTTTTTTATTAAACCTCAAAATAGCTTTCATTCTAAACTTAAAATGTTGACGTGAACAGATTATGTTAACATGTAAAATTCTCTTCACATTAAAATAACACAGTTTTGTAATTATTTCTGCAACATATTATGCAACAAGACGTAAACGGAACTTATGGACACGTTACACTAAATAAAGCTTAGCAATGATACGCAATAAAGTTATAATATAATATTTCACTGAGCTCCATACAGTGAAATAGAAAGCCCGAATAAACATTACGACCTGGTCTAGATCGAAAAGACATTGACTGTGCCGTATTTCGCATTTTTGTGAAAAGCTATGTAAACTGTGAAATGTTCGTTATCGGTTGTAATAACTGTAAATGGCTAAAATACAATAATTTGAATAATAATAAGGGACAAGGAGATGTTTGTAGTACTAAAAATTGTAAGAAAAATAGGTTAGAGTTATCCTTCTTCCGAAAGATCCAGGAAAGTGAGGTTATAAAATATAATATATATTTTATGAAAATAATATATAAACCTTATGATTTCATATTTCAATAGTGGAAGGAAGGTGTTAATTTTTTCAAAAGAACACGATATCGAGAGTACAATACATTTTATCGTCTGCTAGGGAAAGAGTCTGTGATGAGGCGATAGTAGCTATCCTGATGGTGAGCAACTATCTATGTTTGCATATTTAGTAAGTATTGAGCTTCGTGACTGTATATACTAGACTGTGATTTTACTTTATCTTGCTAAAAGTGAACCTTGTTGGATTTATACTGCTTGTACTATGAGCACGCAATGCAGGCTCTTGACATCCCTAGACTTAAAGGGTAACTCGTCAAGTAGATCTAATGGATTTGTTTTCGATTATGTCTTAACTTCGTGTAGTTACAAAGCCGAATTTTACGCGTAGTACAGATTCAGAAACAAAATTTAGGTGGCCCAAATTTTGGTAGCCCAAATTTTGTTTCTGGGTCTGTACAAGAAGTCTCCAAGAGATTTTTGTGGATTTTAACATAGACATTATCTTATATTAGTGTTGCCAGATATGACCATGTTACCATCGACAAGTGAGTTTGTTACGTGTTCCAGGCTGCTCTAGGACGTGGGTTCGAATCCCGGTTGGACTGTTATCTCTTTGGGGGTTTTCCCCAACTGCAAAGCCAATTCTCTGACTCATCTCGCTGTCACTAATCCCACTTATAAATAACCGTGCAGTTGATACAGCTTTGTTAGAGAACCTAATAAAAATGAAAATATTAATTTTAATGAAGGAAGTGATAATGGGTTTTCATCAGTAAAACCTAGAGCTTTTACACAATTCACTCAATTTAGATAAGCAGTGACTATATTCTCAAAGAGCGGACAATGGGTTTACGTACTTCTTGTCTCTTGTGCATCATATAAACAGTAAATTTTAGAATTTGCATGTTAAAACCATTTTGCCCGCAGGTATTCAAATAAGTAAATGCATATGAAAATAAATTTACTAGGAAACAGTAATCCAAGACCTTTGATACTATCTGTTCTGTTATTTACATTTAAATTTAAGTTCAGTTAGTCTTTAAGAGAATCATTTCTCCTTGTAAGAGCGATATAACTTCAGTTTTGGGGAAAATTTTGCTCGCCGTTACATTTCCCTCACCATCTCGCAGAAAAAAATGTATTACGAAATCTTTACTGCTTGTTCGGAATGTAGATATCGCACGTGGTTTCCTTCCGAGGAAAGCTTGTAAAATTGCACAACTTTATTTGTTCTGTTGGTGAGAAATAGTTTTTCTCGTAAAAGAGGATAGGCCTAGAGGCATATAACTAAACACGGTATAACTACAAAATTGGTCCACCGCTATGGAGTAACGGTTAGCATGCCTCATCGTGAACTCAGCGGACCCGGGTTCAAATCCTGTTTGGGACAAGTTGCCTGGTTGAGGTTTTCTCCAGGGGTTTTCCTCAACCCATTAAGAGCAAATGCTGAGTAACTTTCGGCGTTGGCCTCTGGACTGTTTTCGCCGGCATTATCACCTTTATCTCACTCAGATGTAGATATGCATAACAGTTGATAAAGCGTCGTAAAATAGCCAATTTGAAAAACTATAAAATTGATGGCTGATGTGTTATTAAAGCTATTTATGACGAAAACCATTAAAAACAAAAAGTGACAATAAGTAGACTATAACTAAAATTAATGAAAACGTGCTGAAACTCACGGTGATGAAAATAAATTCTCATTAACAGGCGATGTTCGGCGAGGCTTTAGTTCAGGTGTGGAATATGTTGGAACAGACTGAGGATCGATATGCTATTTGCCGGTGCAGCAAGCAGCTCTCAACGCGTTGTTCTCATGCGAACCCTCTTGTCTGTCTTCCCTCAATCGGCAACATCTTTTTTTTTTTTATAAATTTACAGTAACATGTATTAGAGACCGACATGCAAATCATACAAGTTTAAGATTAAAATTTAGAGGAAAATTATTTTTATTTCAACATTCACACTGAATTTTTTTATTATAAAATAGTTATCTATTCTATAAGAAAACTTGTCATAAACTTAATAATTTCTCATAGAAATGGTTAGGCCTATATAGTTTGTCAGCAACTTATCAAAGTACTAAAAAAGGTAAAAGGTAAAGGTATCCCCGTAACATGCCATGAAGGCATTTGGGGGGCATGGAGGTAGAGCCCCATGCTTTCCATGACCTCGGCACTAGAATGAGGTGGTGTGGTCGGCACCACGCTCTGACCGCCTTTTACCCCCGGGAAAGACCCGGTACTCAATTTTATAGGAGGCTGAGTGAACCCCGGGGCCGTTCTGAAAGTTTGGCAACGAGAAAAAAATCCTGTCACCACCTGGGATCGAACCCCGAACCTTCTAGTCCGTAGCCAGCTGCTCTACCAACTGAGCTACCCGGCTATCAAAGTACTAACGTACGGAATAAATTTTCTATCACATCACATTAAAATTATATTTCCACGAATATTTTCAACTTATATAAAGTGATCTTCAGGTTGGAGAGACAATAAAAAAACAGCAATAAAATTGAACACAGGTGATATACATTAGGTGAACACTTGTATGTATTACAAATTTAAAACTGTATACTCATTATAAGAGAATATAGGTGTGGCTCTAAGCCACAACAGCATGCCATATACAGGGACATCATTTTATTTTTACTAACATTTTTAATATTAACCTGGCTATACCTTTAGAGAACCGGAAACACCGTTTGCTACCCCTTCCAAGACTGGAGTTCGATGATACTGGCGTAAAACACAAACAAATCACTCTACTAGGTATAGGAGGGAAGAAAAGTAGTTCATCCATTTACGTAAACTAGGAAATATCGCGATTTTGAGTTTGATAATTTACATTAGGTTTTTGTTTAATCAAAATACAGTACTGTATTAACAATAAGTGTTTTTACTCACGAACTGAGTTATCCATGCGTACGTATTCATTATGCAATGTATATTATACTGTCTACAGCACATTAGCGTACAATATAGAGAAAGAAGTTAAATTGAAAAATAATCATAATATGGATATTTAAACACATTTTTTGAAAATGGTGGCCGTTCATTAAAATGGTGGCCGTTCATTTCGATACAGGCTTCAGTTTTTTTGTGCATATTATCGCACTATAGACTATTGCATCTAATTCCAATTGCCAGTTTCGTCCTTCGTACTAGTAACTTATGTTGAATAATTCTGTAGCTACTCTATAAAAGAGTACCTTACGTACTGTAAATTCAGTCTTCACTTCTGCCCGTCCCGCACAGATAAAATTACTCAGACATGCTATCTACTGTCCGTCCAAGTGGTTATGCCGCAGGAACGTAAAAAGGGGAGAAATCACGAGACAGTTAATTACTTAACGAGGCCTTTTATTTAAGTTATTTTAAACAGTTGTATAATATTACGTAAACTTCCAATTCCTAACAGAAATTAATATTTTCAGAAAAAAAGCTAAGACAGCCCAACTTTTACAAAGGGGCGAACAGAAGCGGGTGGGGGAAATCGGGATGCGACGTAGGCAAACGGACGAAGTACCTGTGCGAAAATATGATTCAATATTGAAAGCTCTTTCGTCACTGGAAAACGCGAACATATTTCTGGAACGTACTATATTCACTAACTCAGTACTTTGACCGTAAGGCGACTTTGACTCCATACGCGTCTTGATTCTGTGTGGAGGACGGAAGTTTACTAGTAGAGAGAGTGGGTGTGAAGTACATTCAAAAACTCAGGTACAATAAAAATTGAAGTAAAAATAAAATGATGTCCCTGTATAACAATTAATAGTAAGTTAAAATAGTCTTGTAATAAGAAGACCACACTTTGATTATTTCTATAGATGTTATGTGACTAATAACAGATTGTGTGCATATATTTAAAATTGAAGTTTAAAATATTTAAAAGTTTAAAAACGACGGAATTATCCACAAGTGATACAATGTTCAAGCAAGCAAAGTCTATGAAAAATGTAGATATTGGCATTCTACGTGTGTTTTCAGTCACTCGTAGCGATGAGTTGTAAAAATACAATACGTAAGAGAGAGATGTATCCAGATGTTGATGTCATTTCATCACTGCGTTACAGTTGGATGATCGTTCACCTCTGCTAAGGCATGTGGACGTGAGGCCAGTAGCGACTTGTCGGTCTTGGCCCTTCATGGGATGTCGCGCCAAGGATTTAATTTAATTTAATTATAATATTGAGTTTTCATAAAACGAAATTAAGATTTGTTTTTATTTTTGTAAGTTAGTATTTGTACTAATTATTATAGCATAAATGTATTTGATTTCGATATTTGTAATGTTAAAAAGTGAAGAAAGTGCATGGAGAATAAAAATATTACGTCTCTCGCAGCATATTCGCGTACGAGTTTGGGAAAGTCATTTCAGTAATGGCTTTCCTGAAAGCCTTCGGTTGAGTGACACCTCTGAACGTTTAATTTATAACAGCGCGCCGATATCATCGCCGCTCCGAGTTAAGTGGTTGCTGTGATGCCCATTATACTCGCAGCCGGCAGAGAGAGGGAGCAAGGCGGCGAAGGGGCACATGTAACTACCACACGACTTCAATCATCTATAATTCTGTAATGATCGAAGTGGACATCGTAGTTTGCGGTGACGAGCCGATTTAAGAATTAAAACCCATACTAAAAATCAATTCTTTCTGCCGAAATGCCTGCGGTGAGTCAGTGGACTGGACCATCGGCTTGTCGCACAGGCGATCCGGGTTCAAGTTTCGGTCAGGCTTGGGATTTTTCGTTAAAAAAAACTATAGTAACACTCGTGGCTGAAAAGTGGCAATTATGGGTTTTCCTCGAGGTGTTCACGTTTTTACACTTTACACGTCAACAACATTGTCCTTTCTATAGCACTCTCTGATCGCCGACTGCCCACACATGGAGGAGACTAGTTTAGGGACGAACGGGGTTGCCTGCTCGAAACTTGGATACTCAGCGATCCTTAGGGCCGATTGTATAAACCATTTAATCTTAGATCAGAGGTTAAATTGATCCCGTGTAGTCCACACCTGTGGAGTAACGGTCAGCGCGTCTGGCTGCGAAACCAGGTGGCCCGGGTTCGAATCCCAGTCGGGGCAAGTTACCTGGTTGAGGTTTTTTCCGGGGTTTTCCCTCAACCCAATACGAACAAATGCTGGGTAACTTTCGGTGCTGGACCCCGGACTCATTTCACCGGCATTATTACTTTCATATCATTCAGACGCTAAATAACCTAGGTGTTGATACAGCGTCGTAAAATAACGCAATAAAATAAAAATAAAAATTGATCCTTGTTCTAGCTGAACTTGGAATTTTGTGTTGTATAAAGTCTAATCTGAGATTAATTTGTCTCAAACTAAAATCAACTTTGACTGAAGAAATTTCTCCGATTAAGTTAGATGACCCAAGTTCACTTATTTCTTTTCTGTTTGAAATATACGAGTGGCAGACTGTGCAAATAGAATAACCATTGTTATTAATATTAATAGATATAGTAGTTACACTTATATACAGTATATTTTTTTTTCAATTTCTTGCCTTAATACACAAACAATCTTATATTTTATAAGGCTCTATCGTGTTCAGCAGTATCAAATAACATAACCTATAATTATATTATGTTTATAACAACCATTAATTATTAATGGATGTGATAGGTACATTCATAAATTTTCAATTTGTCGTTTTATAAAGCTTTATTATGTTTAGCAGTATCAAACACCATAACATGATAACAATTTGGAGAACAGTCAACCTTCTTCTTATTGTCCGCCATTATTTACATTGCACAAATAAACCAGTGTCTCCAACAGTGTGTACGGAAAGTCGCCAAAAAGTAGTTGTAAAGTCGCTAGATTTCTCATTAATCAACAAAGAAAGATTCAATTTTGTCACTATGGGGTGCTAAAAAGTTCGCTAAACCCCTATTTAAGCAATACAAAAGTTAAAAGAAATTGTTATTGAAAAAGAGTTAAAGTCGCAACACTGAACAAACTTGTACAACATGGTCCGCGCATCACATATTTCACCTGTTTATGCGATGTTGCCAAATCCTTTTCACGTGAACTTAGATTGCATTTGAACCAAGGTAATTGATCGCAGAAAAGTTTTATACAATAGAAGTGTCTGAACTCGGTTCACTTTTCGATCTTCGATCAAAGTTGATCTTTAGTCAGGGAGTTTTATCCAATTGGGCCATAGTCTATTCAGCTGTTGTGGATTTGTAGAGGAACTTTTTTCGCATAAACGATAAACGCGACAAATTATATATTAAAGCGATTTGACGGTATCTTCACAAATCATTTGGTTGTGATTAGTAAAATCTCGACATTATTTTCGCGAATTATAGCGAAAAGTTCAATTTGAAGCGTAATTGACTCATTTTACGAAAAGCGCGAAATTCTAGCTGTAATATATGTATAGAAAGCACGTTTAAAATTTTGTTCAATGTTTATGTGTGTGAAGTGAAAAAAATATATATGAGCTATATATACTGTACATATATAGCCTTTTTTTCAGCGTGACAAAAATATAAATAGTTACGAACAAAACATGACGTCCTTAGTTCCAGGAAATACCAGTGGGTGTCACTTTGCCTTTACCTGCATACTGTAACGAACGATGTAACGCTAATAACAACAAACGGCGACCCTTCAGGCGGTAGTGTGGAGCACTGGAATGGTCGAATGGGTTTTGAAAGAAACCTAACACAATCATGACGACGCTATAATTTTTATAATTTGCTGCTTTATGAGCTGCTACCAGGAAGTCAAAAGGAGGATAGCAATGGCAAAGGGAGCTTTTAATAGAAAAAGGAGCTTCTTCTGCGGACCTCTGGAAAAAGAACTAAGGAAGAGACTAGTGAAGTGCTTTGTATGGAGTGTAGCATTGTATGGGGCAGAAATATGGACATTACGACGAAGTGAAGAGAAGCGAATAGAAGCATTTGAAATGTGGATATGGAGAAGAATGGAACGTGTGAAGTGGACAGACAGAATAAGAAATGAAGCTGTGTTGGAAAGAGTGGGTGAAGAAAGAATGATGCTGAAACTGATCAGAAAGAGGAAAAGGAATTGGTTGGGTCACTGGCTGAGAAGAAACTGCCTTCTGAAGGATGCACTGGAAGGAATGGTGAACGGGAGAAGAGTTCGGGGTAGATGATATCAGATGATAGACAACATTAAGATATATGGATCATATGAGGAAACAAACAGGAAAGCAGAAAATAGGAAAAACTGGAGAAAGCTGGGTTTGCAGTGAAAGACCTGCCCTTGGACAGAACACTAAATGATTACTAAATGAATGAATGTATACATTCAATCAATAGGACCACGCATTTCTTTATTGATCATTGATAGTCTCAGAGTAAACTGGATTTTGTTTTATAGTATTCTTACTTCCACTAAGGAGATTTTACGTTATAGGCTTCATCTTTTCCAAGAATCACAGCTTTTACAATATATTTATGGTAGGTAATTTCCATCCATCCATGTAGCCGTGTGCAAAAGTATAAAAGTAAGAATTAAATAATTTGTAAATTACCACTAGATAATATGAATAATAAATTAAATAAAAATATATATATTGTATTGCATTAATTTTTTTTATTTACATTTCTAGCAAAATTTAAGATAATACCGGTATAATGATATTTTTCATAATGCTCTTTTTCAAACATTTCAATAAAAATAAAACGAAATTAAAGCGATAGCTCAGATAATATTCGCGAAAAAAAAGGTGAAAAGTAATTTCCTATCCGCAAAGTTGAAAAAAAAATGCGAAAAAAGAATGCTTCCATGGGTTAGTAATGCGTCTATAACCCGTTCCACCATAGTTGAAGCATGGCCTTGTCTCGCGCAGGTTACGTGGACGGCAGCTGTTGGAAATCTTTCGGAGTAGAGATATTCCATCCATAGCGCATCCAAGGCCATGCTTGAACCACTGTTAAGAGGTGTGTCTTACTAAATTTTGATTCATATTATGGCACCAACCTTATTGCATCTTAAATTATCACTGACTGTAAATTTGAAATAGTGTACAGTTAGTTATCTTTGATAGTTTTAAGTGCATCGCGATTCAGTTGTGATATGCTCTTTTTCTTTGAGAATTTTACATCCTCTTTGGAGCATATCTCGAGTTTGTATTTGGAATTTTTTCCGACAGTACCTTGAAGACTAACCGTATGTGGACAAAGGCGGTGACATAAAAATTTTAATTTTGCTGTCGTATTTCCAAAGATTGTAATACTAAGTTAAAATCATCAAGATGCATAATGTAAGGCGAATCAGAAACAATTTAATTCAGAATCAACATCGCGTTACGGAATGCGCGCTGATTCGAGTCCTCATGGAGAAGGAAATTTTCCCATGAAATTTTGGTCAGTGGATGAGACCGGTGTCCACCCAACATCAGCTCTTGTACTTAGGAAATAAGGAGTCAAGCTGTTAATTACAATTGAAGAGTCCACTGCAAGAATGATGGATGTCACATTCTTGTCGAAAATGAACCAAGACTGTCAATGCATAGCTTAAGACATATAGAATGTACATAGAGAGTTATGTGGCATTAACACTGATAGTCGTTGTCCAGTAATGATCGGAAAATCACAGTTAAACTTTGAGCGCTAAGCATTTCAAACTTTCAATTAGTTCTCCTGCAAAATGTATTCCAAATGACATCCATCATTCTTCCAGTGGACTCTTCAATTGATACCATTAGGAATTACACTGAGCAACAAATTGTTTCCAATTTTCTGTTTCATGAGATTTTTCAACTGTTCCTGCGAATTCTTTTACCGCTGATTTCAGATCTGAAATCGGTTTTCCTGTACGTTATAGTCATCATGAAATTTTAAAATTTGGAATTTTGGAAAAAAGGACATCCATTGGTATTTTCACTGGGGATAAGTGGACAACGACGCTTAAATCTAACATTAGTTATATGTTTTGCAAACATAATTTACTTTATCTTTACAGTTTTTATGTAAAAAATGTTCTGACCAACAGAACCCATATTTTTTAATGAACAGGATCGCTACTGCATCACATATTGTAAGCATTCATATCACCGACATTCTTCCCTCTGCCGCCTCACCTCCCTCTCTTCAACTTGTGAGTAAAACATTAGCTATTCTGCTGCGGTGTTGAGGTCCTCCATATTGTTGGAGCAACCGCCACTGCTTTCTTTCTTCATAGTCGAGTTCGATAGGCAATTCAAAACCGTGGCGCGAGGTCGCGGTCGTGGAGTTAAACATAACTTCATTTATCCTATTACTGCGTCACAAGTCTCTTATTTCCTATCTGAAATGGAAAACGGAATCTGTAGTTTTTACTCTGGGGCTACTTAATTAACAGCGGATAGAAGTAACTTCTCAAACGCTTTAAAGAAATTCTCCATATCTACTACTTTGTAGAAATTATTATTTTCCTTCAGTCTTTAAATTTTAAATCATAGAGGCATAATGATAATAATGATAATGACTAACTTCATTGCACTACAACTAACCCTTGAAGAGTTAGTCTCTCTTTTTTAATTTTTTCGAACACACATTAGACACATCTACGCAAGGTGAGATTCCACCTAAAACGAAACAAGACATAATATTTACCACTGACAAATATCCATATCCTACTTGGGATTCGAACTCCCAACCTGGCTTCCACGCAATGACAAAGCTGCGGGATTGAGCAGCTGTGTAGCCTATATAAAAAACATAGTAAACTCGTATATAATTCCTAACCGAATGTGTGAAATGAAATAAGTAAGGCAATACATTCATTATTTTACTGTACTTAAAGACTCTGCTGAATCGATATCAGTGTACTGTTCTTATATTTTATAATAAGTAATGACGCTCATTTCTAGACGTCCATTTTGTTCCCTGAAACTAATATTTACTGCACGACACGTAACTTCCTAGTAACAATTGACCCCTGGGGAACAGTTTCCCAAATCAAGTTCAAGACAGAGGAACAGAAATCCAATCAGCCTTCTCCTTCGTCTGTTACGAGCGCAGTGATTGGATTACGTGAGGCTTCACGATTCACCATTTTGTACTCGATATACACAATAAAGTCTCACGTCTCAACAGGCGGTTACAAGAACAGCGACAGTAGTTTGAAGACACGTTTACTGGTTGTTATTATTTCTCTTCCTTATTTTCATATTTCGAGGGAATTATTTTTACCTTTCATTATTAATTTGATATGTTTAAATTTCTTGCATACGTGCATTCAATGGCTGTTATAACTCTATATTCGACTCAGAAGGAGAGAAAAATTGTAACATTTTGACAAGAAAGGTGTGCTCTGACGTGACTCGTGGTACTATGGAAACAAAGTGTAAGTTAAACTTCGTGTCTAGTGCTTTTCCACGCAGTCCGTCTCGAACTGTTCTCTATTTAAAATGTGCGTCACCCGTCTCGCTTTTGCCATGTTCCCTCCTCCTGTATGTGGTTGTTGTTACGCCCATTTTCCACCTTCGCCATTCAAAATCCTCTGAAGTTCCTGCAGTGGAACAGCAGAAATCGGAATGAGACTAGTGGTCAACACGCTTGGAGCTTCCATATTCAGTTTTTCTCAGCCCTAAAATTCCTTGCAAGGACGCTTTTTTGCGTCCCTTTTAAATATTTTTCCTTCCATTTTCCCATTGGCATTCTCGCTAATTAGAGCCTTCAAGAAAATGAGAGCCTTGGTTCTCGTTTGTTGCCTTGGGTACCGATACTTAAGGGCGAGCTTACTCGAGTGTCCCTCCTCCTACTCTCTTTGCTCAGGCTTCATCTTCGGCAACACTTCCCTCCTGCTATTCTGTCTGCTTTCGATATACCTCTCACATGTGGTAGCAGAATGGCAGTGTACATATTGTTGGGACATTCTGTTGTCTGTTTTGTTGTATTTATTCACATTATTAAATCCGATGTTCTTGTTGAGGCACTCTTTATTAGGTTATGTCTATTTTCGGTCATCCGCTGTCAGAATTCTCTAATGTTCCTTGAACTGGCCTGGTTGAGATTTTTTCCGGGGTTTTCCCTCAACCCATTAAGAGCAAATACTGAGTACGTTTTTGTGCTGGACCCTAGACTCATTTCTCTGGCATTATCACCTTCTTTTCACTCAGACGCTAGATAAGTTGATAAAATGTCGTAAAATAAAGAAGTTAAAATGTTCGTTCAACTGGAACGTCGAAAATCGACGTAGACAAGTTTGTTTTACCTCCCACTTTCTCCTCTCTTTCAGTCATTCGCTTGACTTGCTCCGTTATGTAATTACTGGATAGTCTGTACTCACTATTTATGTAGTATTTATTTAATCTTTAAATCTGACCTTGATTGGTAAATGATTTCACGATGGCTGGAACTGGGACGGATCGTTGCACATAGGTTGTTCAGGCCCATTTTACGCTCTATATGCGATGATTGTCTAAGCTCGAACGGATGGTCCGGGTGGCATACATGAATCCGACGCTAACAGGCGGGCTATTATCCCTGGATCTTTCAGGTAAGGTCCCATCATCTACTGACGAACCCAGAACCCGAAGCCCCAAGCCCTTGGAATCTAAATCAATATCAAAAATCCTTACTACCTCCAGACTTCACACCAGCCTATTTTTACTATACATACATACATACATACATACATACATACATACATACATACATACATACATACATACATACATACATACATACATACATACATACATACATACATACATACATACATACATACATACATAGTGTTCTGCCCATGGGCAGGTCTTTCACTGCAAATCGAGTATTCTCCAATCTTTCCTTTTTTCTGCCTTCCTCTTAGTCTCCGCATATGATCCATATATGAGGGGCTCACAATCAGAGTGGACCAAGTCCACCAGTGATCAGTTTGTGGATTAATATAATCTGGGATGAAGAAAACTTAGATTTATTCATTGCCATAACAAACAAAGTCCATAACTCATTTGTTACTATACAGAGGGCAGCATTTCCTATGGAAGGTGAAGGTTGCTAAGCGTGAGCCAGGAACTTTAAGACTCAATATCTCAGAACTATTCCAGGTGAACCTGGTCCACTCTGGTTGTGAACCCTTCATATCTTAATGTCGTCTATCATCTGATATCTTCTTCTGCCCCGAGCTCTTCTCCTGTTCATCATTCCTTCCAGTGCATCTTTCAGTAGGCAGTTTCTTCTCAGCTAGTGACCCAACTAATTTCTTTTTCTCTTCCTGATCAGTTTCAACATCATTCTTTCTTCACCCACTCTTTCCAACACAGCTTCATTTCTTATTCTGTCCACGTCACACGCTCCATTCTTCTCCATATCCAAATTTCAAATGCTTCTAGTCGCTTCTTTTCACTTCCTCGTAATGACCATGTTTCTGCTCCATACAGTGCCACACTCCACACACAGCTCTTCTCTAGTCTGTTCCTTAGTTCATTTTCCAGAAGTCCACAGATGAGAGATGAAAATGAGGGGAAAGTAGAGAATATTTGTGGAATGAAAGAGAAACGGGAGTAACCCGAGAAAACCCGTCTGCAGCGTTCGTTTTGTCCAACAGAAATTCGACCCAGATCTGACAAGGACTCGAATCTGGGCCGTCTAGATGGAAGGCCAGAAGGCTAGCTCTATTGTCACAGACGCAGCAAATGCACTCTTACCCAACTTAAAAATGGCGCACCAAGAATAAAAACGTTTCACGCAATCCAAAGGGTTCCATAAAAAATCTCCAAGAGAACAAAATCTCTGGTATTTGCTAGACTTTAGCAAAATCTAATGCATATTTGTGCTCTTTTCTTCTATTATTATAAAAATCCCCTGTCATCTTTTTTCTCCTTTTGGATGTAATATAGACGTCAAACGTTTCAATTACTATGCACGGCATAGGTACTGAAAAAGGACGGCATAAGCACATGGCTACGGATATTACACCCAGGTCTGATGAAGGACTCTGTGATGAAATATGCAGCAGTAAAATTAAGTAGTGACAAAGTGATCTTTATTTAAACAAGGTGAAGTTGCCCAACGTACGGACTTTAACGGATGATGTGACCTTGTTTAATATAGGTACGTGTTTGCAGAGTGAAGGCAGCTCTCCTTCCTGCGGCTCCCGAGATTTATGCCCCCTTGCACTACGGCTTTCTATGGTCTCGGTCCAGGGAAGCGCTCCTCATCTCGCATTGTTACCACGAACTTGTGGGATAGGTTAGTTACGACTTTTAAAACTTCCTTTGTGCAAGAGTCGCATAAAAAAATACATCCCGAGTTTCGAGACTCGACGACCTTCCATCCGGCTGTCTGATACTCCGTCTCTCTAAAGACAATCCGAGATTCATGCGTCTTAATGAATGGGAAAAAATCTCCATTCCTCTGAAATTATTCACAACTCTTGGTGCATTTATTTATTTATTTATTTATTTATTTACTTATTTATTTATTTATTTATTTATTTATTTATTATTCAAGCTCCTCCTTATTTTAATTGTTTATTTACTTTGTTATTTACTTATATCTTAATTACTCAAGTAATATGGCCTATCCACATATAGACCTACTGTATTTATTTAACAATTTATGATTGTACTAGTAATTTTCTGCCATTTTACTTAGTTACTAACTTATGTGTTAATTAAATTCCTTAATCATGTGTTACTTCCGTACTTACTATTTTATATATATATATATATATATATATATATATTTATTTATCTATTTATTTATTTACTTATTTATTTATTATTCAAGCTTCCCCTTATTTGAATTATTTATTTACTTTGTTATTACTTATATTTTAATTACTCAAGTAATATGGCCTATCCACATATAGACGTAGTGTATTTATTTAATAATTTATTATTGTACTAGTAATTTTCTACCATTTTACTTAGTTACTAACTTGTGTTAATTAAATTCCCTAATCATGTGTTACTTCCGTAGTTGTAAACCACGTACTTGATATTTTATTTATATATTTATTTATTTATTTATTTTATTTATTTATTTACTCAGAGCTGCATGCATTGTATACTTCACCTGACATAATTAGGAACATAAAATCCAGACGTTTGAGATGGGCAGGACATGTAGCACCTATGGGCGAATCCAGAAATGTATATAAAGTGTTAGTTGGGAGGCCTGAGGGAAAAAGACCCTTAGGGAGCCGAGACGTAGGTGGGAAGATAATATTAAAATGGATTTGAGGGAGGTGGGATATGATGGTAGATGCTCAGGATAGGGACCAATGGCTGGCTTATGTGAGGGCGGCAATGAACCTCCGGGTTCCTTAAAAGCCAGTAAGTAAGTAAGTATTTATTTACTTATTTATTTTTTCATTTAAATGCGCCTACTACTTACATCCCATGTACTGTAGTTGCTATTTTGTTGTTTATCTATTTGTTCAATATTTACTGTATTTAGTACTTACCAAGGGATATTGATGACCCGCGCCATGGCGTCGTGGTCTAAGGCATCCTGCCTAAGATTCGTATTGCGGAATGCGCGTTGGTTCGAGTCCTCATGGGGGAAGAAATTTCGGCCAGTGTATGGGACCGGTGCCCACCCAACATCGTGATGCACTTGCGGAGCTACGATAGGTAGCGAAACCCGTTTACGAAAGCTAACTATAACGGCTGGAGGGATCATCGTGCTAATCACTGGATATCTCCATTTTGGTTGGATCATCTTTCATCTCTGTGCTCTCGATGTGGGTTTCTGGCGTCTTGTCAGCCCACTCGAGGTATGTGAATATAAATGGAAAAATTGAGACTCTGTCTGATGAAGTTCGTGGGTAGTTCAGTCGGTAGAGCGTTGGCGCGCTTAGCCAGAGGTCCCGGGACCGATACCCGGCTCTGGTACAATTTTTCCTTTGAAATTATTCAAGTCTGCTTCACAGAGAGCTTTACCTGAAAGCTAGATTTGCATAATATATACATTACTATACGTACGTTAACAGAAAACCACAATTTCAAGTCACGTAGAGTTTGTGTCCACTCGATGTGGGTTTCTAGCGTCTTGTCAGCCCACTTGAGATATGTGGATATAAATGGAAAAATTGAGACGGTGTCGGGTGAAGTTCGTGGGTAGCTCAGTCGGAAGAGCGTTGGCGCGCTCAGCCTGAGGTCCCGGGATCGATACCCGGCCCCGGTAAATTTTTCCCTTGAAATTATTCAAGTCTACTTCATAGGGAGCTTTACCTGAAAGCTAGATTTGCGTAATAAGAATAATTGTAAATAAGTCCGTTACTGTGTAGGTCTAATAGAAATGTATGATTTTCTGTTTCATGTTTTGCAATTCATTGAATGTTAAGTCTATTTCGGGCATTATTATTAGCCATGGAGGACATATAATTGAGTGATATTTTCACCATTGCTTCATTATCACAATATCGTAATCTCTTTTATCTCTGAATCATAATTGAAATAACGTAAATTAAAGAATTGCATAAGTTATTACCAATTACCACACCTGCTCGTAGTAGGGTCTCTACTTTAAAAACATCATTAAATAATATTGACGTGAACTTTATATAATAAAAATCGAAATAATCGTGCAATATATTACAATGGGTGAAATGTCGTAAGAGAATATGAAGAATTATATAACGTTTCGATAAATAAAGTTATAAACGAGTGCCTATAACTACTGTGGCATGGACTGTTATTTTATTTGAATCTGTCTACCTATAAAACATGAATCTCTTTTATTATTCTATAAGCATTGAGAAATTGCTGCCGTCGGAAGCTATATGCAGCAGCTTTATTTCGCACATGAAGAGCGAGGTTGGAAATCATTTATGTTCCCGTTCCACATTTTACCGTTTTATATGCGACGTGGAGTTGCAGTTCTCGATTTTGAAAGAACAAAAAATGTTAAAAATGAGACGGAAAGGCGGAAATAGAGAGGTGTTGCAATAATATAAACTGATATATTTACATGAATTAGTGCCAACAGAAAATAAAACTCAGGGAGTACACAGTGCAGTAATTGTCACGAAATAAAACTTTTATTAACTCCACAATTTCAGCTCCATAAAACTAACCCAATGAAATAAAGCGGCGGTTTAGTTGTTGAAATGCAGCAGACTATGTAAATACGTGTTGCTGACTATTGTAGCTATGTTTTCAGCAGTGGTTGCATGAAATTTTGCTTTGAAGCCCAAAACACGAGACATACGTTTGCGTGGTAAACCATGTCTAGCTTAAAACATCAATAAAATAAATGGTTATAACTGAACATGTATACGACAAACAGAAACGAATCTAGCGAGGTTTGGTACATATATGATACACCTTGCAGTTTATGTAATAATGTTGATGCCATAAAGCTACAGCCATGTGGACGTTTCTGGAGAATATCTCGTTTGTTTTTCAATTAGCAGAAACAAAGTTGCCTCGTCAAAGAAACACACATAATTGAAGTACGAGCTGTCTTCGTCAAGTTTTACCAAGTTATAAAAGCAGAAGACATTTAAACATTTTTTAATTAACATCGCCTACTAAACAACAAAAGAAAAGGAATATAATTACATTAATTTTTCTAAAAAAGATGGTTACAGATGCCTAAAATATTGATGAAAATACAAGTCTCGAAATAAGTAAGTTATATAATTTAATATTTGTGAAATTCCTTTCCTTTTTGTTTAGGTAATTCATTCATGAAGGCATAGTTTCGCATAAGATAAATGACGTAGTGGCGGTCGCTGCTTGAGCAGGGTAAAAGCAGAGAAAAAGAAAATAGACCAGAGCATTAATGTGGGAGCTATGATACGGTGTCGCGGAACTATGAGGATCCGAGTGCGCGCAAGAAACGGCATAAGTAGCATCAATTTTCAAGTCATTATATTTCGTAAACGAGGAAAAAACGAAACGAACTACTATCACCACGTTTCTTATCGAACGAAAATTAGCTTAAATATGCATTGTCATTAAATTCAAGCTACATGACCTGGAACGGTTCCCTTGTAAGTGTAAGGACGTAGGAATCCAAATAGTGTGTAAACATGTGTTTAGTTGTATGAAATCCTTTGTGTAGGAACACAACTTGTTGATCACCTGTTGGTAGCCGGGAGCTTCAATCAATTCGATTGCAATAAAGGGAGGCTATTCCAACTTCTCAATTGATTTCGCTTACAAGCGGCCAGCACCGGGGATGTCTTACAATCAATTACAAGCGTCTCGTATTGACGTCTCGTAGATAGTGTCACTTGCAAGACCTAACCTGTAGACACGTCAGTTACACTCTCGCTGCAATAACCTCTATTGAGACTATTCCTCGCACAAGTTCGACATTTAGCCGTAGAAACATTGGAACTTTTCGCTTTCTGTTGATCAAGGTGTACACAACCAAAATGCACAGCCTAAACTTTGCGTGGAAGAGACAGTCGTTTTTATTTTCTCATAATATGTTTAAAGAGAATATTTTTTTATCTACTGTATATTTATTTTAACTTTTGTATTGAAGAAACAATAACTGAATGGAAGAACGTTTTAATGGATAAGTATTTTTCTCGCGGTATATGGCATTCAAATCATTCTAACCTATTTGATGATATTTCCCCCCCCCCCTTTCTTAACTGTAAATGAGCACAAACGCTACTTAGGTGTAAATTTTTCTGACATTTTGTATATTCGATTCCCTAATCGTTTCAAATGTATATCATTTTACCTTTTAGGCGTGTTTCCAAATTGTATGTAATACGCTTTGTCAAATCTGGCAACCTTTTCATAAGGGAAGCTAAATTTATTATTATATTATAATAGAAATATTTTAGCAACAACCCTTTTATTTGCGGACGACCAGGTGATAATAACAAATTCAAAAGATAACTTACAAATAACAGTGCATGAATTAAATAAGGTAATGATAAAGTATAACGTGGTAATATCAGCAAAGAAAACGAAAGTCATGGCTTTTCAAAGCAAAATCTCAGCCTCTTGTAAAATATTTTTAAATGGCTCACCACTTAAACAAGTGAGTAACTTTAAATACCTGGAATATAACTTAATATTTATTCTAATAATACCTTAGATTTGGAGATAAAGCTAAATATTTTTCAAAATATGTGCGGAACGATAAAAAGGACGCTATGAAAAAAAACACGAACAGACACAATTATAAAATTCTACAAAGTGATGGCTGTACCTGCATTACATCATGGCTCAGAACGTTGGACATTAATTAAACAACAAAAAAGAAGAATAGAGGTGGCAGAAATGCGTTTCTTTCGCGGGATTGCAGGATATAAGAGGGCAGAGCGTATGAGAAATAGTGACATAAGGAAAGAATTAAACATTTTTAACATCTTGGATAATATTGAAGATTATCAATTACGATTCCATCATGTTTAAAGAATGAGACCAAACAGAAACCCATGCAGATTTTATAAATACAAACTAACAAGAAAAAGACTGCAAGGAAGACCACCAATGATATGGACAGACCAGTTTATAGATTTATAAAATTTTCTTTTAAGACGGAACGGTCTATTCAGATCAATCCTTGTTGTTGTTGTTGTTGTTGTTGATCTATATTTATTTATAGTCGCTTTAACTCCTAGGTCATATCGCGATTGTTGTAGTTTACTTTTGGGAATGTTCTGTTATGCTTTACTGTTCCGTGGTAATTGGGGTCCAATCCAGCATTCGCCTTTATTTAACTTAAAATTAGTTATATTCAGTCGAGGAAAACCACGGAAAAAATCTTGATCAGATTGGTCACCACCGGGGATCGGACCTGGGACCTCCCGAATGCTAGTCTCAATTGGTACCATCTGAGCCATCACGCTCCATTAGAGAAAATATTGTGATGCTGCATAAAATGTTTGTATTTCTAGATTTTCATGGAAATATGCATTTCAATCATTCCTGGTGTCCAGACACTTGACAATTTACCATAGGCATTTTTCCTTCCCAATGCAATGCAGCCTACACAAGTTCCGTTTATAGGAACGTAAATTCTCACAATAGATTCAGGTCCATGACATAAAACGCATTCCAGTGACAAGATGGAAAGTCGATATAAGTGGGTAGCCAGACAGTCGTGACCTGCAGACATCCGGAGCGACATATAATATACAGAATGAACCGCGGGTCATGTCATTAATTTCAGGGTTAATCATTGAGATATCTCAAACTGAAAAGTTTCATATAACTTCGCTCGTTTTGCCCGCTTCTTTTTAGAAAAGAAAAGTTTTAAATTAAATGTTTAGTAGCGTATTGTAGAAAAAAATATTGATTAAATACCTATTATCCATAATCAATTCAAGAGAGCAGTGAATTCTGATAATAAAATGATAGAAGGAATTTTAGTTCTGTCCCATAAATTTGAACAAATGTAAATTTTCGTTCCTCAGAGCAATTTTAACCCATTAAGGCCAAATTTATTTCTCTACAGAGGATTTGTATGTGCACTTTGAAGATTAATTTACCATAACTAACTGATCGACCGATTTTCATGAATCAAGATTTTACTCGTATCAGTTAATTTTTTAGCATTTTATCATTATAAGAGCAAAAAAATTTAAACAATGAATATATAGTAATAGTAATGTAGTACTAAAGTTTTCTAGTTACCATAACAGGTATCATCACCTACATCTACCTGCCCGTAAACATCCAGGCACACTACCACCGTTTATTTTACCTTGAACCACCCTACTCAAACAGCGTATTTCGAATCTCACCGGACCGGTGGACAACAATGACGTCACGCTGCAGCGAAATAGGAACAAAACTGCTGGAAGGATCAATGGCTGTCATGGCGACTGTATAAGTCTGTGCTACGCTAGCAAAATTTTGCAAAATTTCCGTACTACCATCTCGTTCAAAGAAAAGAGAGCATAGACAATTTATTTCTTGAACCGGTAGTAATAACTGGTCCGTTGACATGTTCGCTCATAAGCCATTAACATATCGTTTTTACGTTGTGCTCATTACAAACAACACAGCAGGACCAAAGCAGAAAACACCGCCATGACACAACAGTGCACGATGTCATTCGTCTGCTAATTCCCTATACAAGAACCAATCAGATTCACTGATGGCGGCTGATGGAGACTGCCACCACCTCTGCAAGCTGATGGAACCGGTGCGACACCGGTGGAGCATCAGTGTCGCCATCGGTGAAATTCGGAACACCGTGATGCCATCAAATTGCTCAGCGCTGAGATTCGGAATACGCTCAAATCCACAGACGAGATAGTGTACCCTAGCGGGCAATGATCTCAGCAGACGTGACATCCCCGGCCTTGGACAGAGTTTGCCTTAGTACAGAGTCCAGCTCAGTTCGGTCTTAACTTAGGATTTTCTATTTGTATAATTATATAGGCTACATATTTTCTCGAATAAGCCGCGCAGATCATTTTTGAAAGCCCCCCCCCCCAAAAATGAAAAGAAAGAAATACAAAATAAAGAAATAAAACTTTCAATAAATATATTCACGACATATTAAAAGCAATTAAAAACAAAATACAGTTCAGTTAATTTTAAAATAAATAATCATTATTATGACATTATATTCAACCCGTTCTGGAAATGTGTTATATACACAAGCAATTCAAGAAAAAAAAAGTATAGCGAATATCTTATTTTCATGCATCTTCAAGTTATTATTACAGATTACAGTGCAATATTCAGTTCCTTGTATCGCTGGGAAATATTGCGTCTGTTGGTGGAAGAATACGATGCTAAGAGGAAGCGTGTTGTAACTCCCACGCAAGGAATCCGTCGTCTCCATCTCCGTAATCGGATTTAGTACATTTATAAGCACAGAAGCATCAACTTTACGTCGGCTTTAGAATTTATTGTTAAGCATGTCTGGTAGGTATCTACGGGCCTACAACTTTTATTTATTCCGCACCTTTAAAGATAATTGCATTCTCTGTTACCGAAGAAGCTGACGAGGAAACAAGATTAATGTCTTCCTTGCGCTCACAAACTTTCAGAAACTTCATTTACACAAGGCTGAAAGATTAGTCTTTCGTTTCAGAAATGATGGTCGATTCTTTCTTTTCTTGTCTAAAAATAATGTCTTTCCCTAAGAAAAATTATTGTACAATCAAGATGATATGACAAAGTCATGGTCATCGGTTAGATTTCCGTCATCACCATCATCATCATCATCATCATCATGACAAATATTAGGCCCTAAGGCCTTCCATAAAATATTCATGCCAGCGTTTTGATTTGTATAGTGATCGAAGAGAAAGATCGGACTTTTGGCGTCTCTAGTAAAGCACGCGTAAGGTACAAGGACAGAGCGCGACGTTGCGACTAACAGTATTCCCCATGTTGGGCTTTCTTTCGGAAAAAGGTTTGTATCTTCAGAATGGCTGGAGATAATCTGACCCTGGAAAAGGAAAAGGTTGCACTTTCTGCAGAATAAGATTAACATTACATATGTTTATTTAATCCTTCCATAATCTTTTCCCAAGTGCCCGGGAAAATTTGACGTACAGACTGCTTTAAATCATAAATTACAACTTCTTAATTAACCAAGCAAAACCTTTAACACTGCTAGGTCAGACGAAGACCACTGAAAAATATAATACGTAATCTCAAAAATAGAGATTTTCAGTTGTGCTTATGATAAAGCATTAAGTCAACCCATTAAACTTGAACTGTGTAATTTGCAGTTTACACTTGACCTTGTGTAATACCATAATAACTGAGACTAATTATTCTTGTAGGCTATATTCAACTCTTGTGCCAGGACTGTGTGATTCGTAAGTTGTAAATTTTGCGATATAAATCTGAAACTGTGTAAAGTAGGTCGGAGAAGCATGTCGTAAACTGATACTCAAATTAGTCTTTGCATTTTATTACTGGTCGAAGTTTCTTCGACATTATCCGAGACTACTTTGTCGAGGGATTTTAAGATCCCTTTACGACTTGCTTGTCGCTTTTAACAGCCAAGTGTTGATAGGCTGCGAACTCATTTACAACAAAGAGATATTACTGGACTTGAACATCCGAGACTTGACTCGCTCATGGCAATGTTGCTGACTCCATTGATCAGACTAAGTAACGTCATGATGAGGCTTAGGATCCGAGACAACTTAAGAATGAAGGTCCAGTGCAACGGAGTACAGATGGAGTGAGATGGCGCGTCGAGTTTTGTTTACATGTGCGTTAACCTGAAAACTTGTGTGTGAGGTATGTATCCCATTTCATTTTCCTCCGTCACTAGATTGTACTATTAACAGTAGAATATAACGCAGCACATTGACGTCGTTGTTTACATTCACAGTATGTCTGTCTACTATGTTCAAGGAACTCTGTAGTCAAGATGTGTGTACTTTGGTTGCTAAAGTGTCGATGTTCAAAGTATTTTACCTGCAAACGAGATAAGGACGACACGTCTGGAAGTAATGATAATTACTTTGTACACTGAAAAATCAATAGGCCTACCTTTATTGAAAATTGCAATTAAATGTCCAATTTAATATTCCAACTTAATTGTGATCATTGATGATATTATGAATTCATCATTATAATGGGAATAATTTGAAAACAGTATATTAGAAAAAGCAAAGGGCATAGAATGAACTCAGTAGTGGCAGAAATAATAATAATAATAATAATAATAATAATAAATACAAACACTTAATCGCACTGTGATGTGACATTTACAAAGTGTCTGAAATTATTAATAAACAAAAATAAGTAGATTTCTGTCATGTTATTACTCTTGTTATCAAAAGTGGTCTCACTTGTTCTGCGAACAGAGATGCTAATAATCCATTACTTCATCTTCATGAAGATGTTCCTCTGAGTCGGTCACTGCTAGTTGCACGTTTTGGTTGCTGATCACGTCACTCAGATAAAGAGAGCTTTCAGATCCTTTACTTTATCAGAAGTGAGCTTCATTGGCGTGACATAGTACTTCTTTGGCAAATCAGTTGAAAGAGGTTGGCCTTTTCTTAATGCGACATCTGTTCACATGAACACTGGTTAGAAGCTTAGAAATATAGGCATTCTGGAGGTCATAATCACCCAACTCCCAGAGAGGCGAAATAGAGGTATTTTCTCCATACCTAATGCGTTGAAGATCCACAAGTACATGACGGGCCTATACCGCGAGCTTGCACATGTCGAGATGTTTTCGTACTAATGTACGATTCACCTTCGTTCCTTTTAATCTTTGCTTGTACGTTTATCCATTTTTCGACATGCCTCTGACGTTTCCTATATTAACCAGATATGCCTGGTTGATTATCACTGTCACTATTACTCATACTAAGCTATTACAATGTACATAAATACACGTAATTCCTCACTATGGTCTTACTCGTTTGTGTGGTTACAACAACACAGACAATGAATGGCGCGCGCCTTCAGGCGGAGTGGCGTATTCGCCCTTCTCGTACGGAGTAATATGAATATTATGAACCTGTCACAGACTACGCAGTTTCTCCAACCTTACAAACAATTATAATTTCGATGTAGCAAGGGAGAGCCCGCCAACGTCTGGCAGGCTTAAGTTGTAGATATGTGTCTTAAATAATCGGCGGAGTAAAAAAAAAAAAAAAAAAACGACCTTGGCGGATTCGCTCTCTCTTACGGAACGCCTCATATAGGCCTGCATGTGTTTTGTCTAAGGGCAAGTCTTCCTCCAATCTTTCCTATTTTCTGCCTTCCTCTTCACTCTGTATAAACTGTCTAGTCTCTCTTTTTCTCTTTTTTTCCTTTTCTTTCGTTATTTTATTGTAAAATATATTTTGTGTTTTTCTTTATCATTCTTCATCCTTCGTCCTCTTCTTTTTACATGGGCCTAGCTTTATTATTTTATCCCTTACTTAGCCTATCTCTCTATTCATTTCATTCGTTCTTGATTTCGTATTTTTTCCGTATTTTCTTCCCACTAGTCCTTCGTTTCTTCTCTGTCTTCTTTTATGTATTTTTTTCTTCCTTCCTTGCCTCTGTAATAAATGACTTTCAAACATAAATTATATTGTCTTGAAGTGAACTAATATTATTTAGGTTAACATTACTCCTTTCACAGACACTGATACTCAGAAGTAAAACGTTTCTTATTCCAGTTGATTGAACTCCACCGAACCGGTCACATAAATCACATTTCAAGCTGAACTGATATCCACAATGGACCCATTGATCTACTTTCTGTGGGGATTAGCATAACTGAATAAATCAGGATCATGCTCCGTGATCTGGATGTCTTAATATCCTGTTCTCGGAATCGGATCATTCACCGTACTTAAATTTTTCATTCGTCTGCATCGATAGGTAAATTACTTTTTTGTGTGGACGTAGCTGCCATTAACCCACTGGCTGCTCGTATCGTACTGTGAAATACCGTACTTAATCGACTCTAGCATTCTGTGTTATAGTATTATATTCCATTTTTATGCTGTAGGCCTATTCTGTTCTATTCCATTTTCTTTTATTCTAGGTGTTACATTCTGTTTCATAATATTCTTCTTTTCTATTTTATTCTAATCTAATCTGCTTTGCTCTATTCCCTTTTACTTCGTTCTCTTTTATTCTATTCAAGAACATGAATTATTTACCCCTATATTCTTCTCTCTTACTAGTTTTATTCTTCTCTGTCATATTTTAGTCTCTTCTTTCGTATTCTGCTTATTTCTTCTATCATATTCTCATTCTTTCTATTCCACCATATTCTCTTTCTTTCTACTCTTTTCTTTTCTTTTATTCTATCATATTTTATATTAGGCCTACTCTATTCTGTCATATTCTATTTTATTATATTATATCACATTCTATGGGAAATGCTTGTTATTATTCGGTTGAGAAGCTTTTATCATCCAGTCTGCTGTCAAAAATCTGAAAGTTAGAATTTATAAAACAGTTATATTACCGGTTGTTCTTTATGGTTGTGAATCTTGGACTCTCACTTTGAGAGAGGAACATACTGTAGGTTAAGGGTGTTTGAGAATAAGGTGCATAGGAAAATATATGGGGCTAAGAGGGATGAAGTTACAGGAGAATGGAGAAAGTTACACAACACAGAACTGCATGCATTGTATTCTTCACCTGGCATAATTAGGAACATTAAATCCAGACGTTTGAGATGTGCAGGGCATGTAGCACGCATGGGCGAATCAAGAATGCATATAGAGTGTTAGTTGGGAGGCCGGAGGGAAAAAGACCTTTGGTGAGGCCGAGACGTAGATGGGAGGATAATATTAAAATGGATTTGAGGGAGGTGGGATATGATGATTGAGACTGGATTAATCTTGCTTAGGATAGGGACCAATGGCGGGCTTATGTGAGGGCGGCAATGAACCTCCGGGTTCCTTAAAACCCGGTAGGTAAGTAAGTATATCACATACTATTTCATCCTGTTTTATCATAACCTCTTTTACTTCCTTCCATCATATTCTCTTTTATTGTATTCTATTATATTCTCTTTAATTCTATTCTGTCATTCTATTTGATTCTGTTCTATCATAATCTCTTTCACTTTCTTCCATCATATTTTTTTTATTGTATTCTATTATATTCTTTCATTCTATTCTATCATATTCTCTTATTCTATTGTATCATATTTCCTTCTATTCTGTTTTCTTGTATTATCTTTGGTTGTTTCATCATATTCTATCTACTAAATTTCTTTTATTGTTATCATATCGTAATATGTATTTTATATACACACGAAACTTCACTTTGAAATATACTTGACATATGTCGACTGGGGAACATCGGTAAAGCCTTGGTTTTTCTGAACCGACGCATGCGACGTGCGGGGTGCGAAGCCCGCCTCGCACAAATCCGGATTAAACAAAGACGTTATACATTGTGATTCAAAAGTCGCGCGACATAGGACATCTCCGTTATTAGTGTAAGTACAAAAAATATTTTCAAATAAATGTTTTAGATATTGGTACGTGTAGTTCATGTGCAAAATTTTAAGAAAATCGTAAGAGCCATTTTTGAGAAAATTGCAACAAACATGTTCGCGTTTCAAGTAAAGTACCAGTTTGGTTAGGGAAAACGCATCCAAAACTGAGGTGTCAGATCTCTGGAGGGTATGAAACTTAAATTAAAAATGTGGTTTGGGTCGCACGCCGTAATTAATAAATTGTGTTTTTTGTGTAGACAAGTGAGTAAGTTGAGAGTCACAATGGCAAACTGAAACATTTTAGCACTTGAACTTTCACGACCTGTGTAATTGTTCCACAGGCACACTAATGGAGTTAGTGTTCAAATTGGTGGCCATTTTGTTGACGGCACATCCATACACGGATGAGGTAACTGCTTCGCATATTACGTAACACTGCAGGTGTTATTTGTGCACATTCTCTCCTGATATCCCCATGCAGTTCCTGGACAAAGTGCATACGATAGGGATGGAAATGATTGACGGATAGTACCCTGGACACGGACACTTGACTGGTGCCACATCTTGCGCCACTTCCCTGGTTGACCGTGATGGACTGACTACCAGCTTAGCTAGTACATTAGCTGCGTTTGCATCCCCTGTTGCTGTACGAGGCCGCCCTGAACGTTTTTTTTTTTGTCGTGGATACTGCCTGCTGTCTTGAACCGTTCCATTAAACGACCAATGCTTCCGTGATGTGGGGTAGGTTGATCTGGATGCCGTCTGTGATATTCTTCTGCTGCTTCCCGTAGACTCAGGCCTCCCACATGGATGAGAACCACCCTCTCAGGAATTGTGTACATTGTCTGTTACTACTCGGTTCATTGGTGAAACTAGCACTTACTCACCTGTCTACACAAAAAGCACAATTTATTAATTACGGCGCGCGACCTAAACCAGATTTCTAATTTAAGTTTCGTACGCTCCAAAGATGTGACATCTCAGTTTTCGATGCGTTTTTCCTAACCAAACTGATACTTTACTTGAAACGCGAACATGTTTGTTGCAATTTTCTCAAAAATGGCTCTTACGATTTTCTTAAAATTTTGCACATGAACTACACGTACCAATATCTAAAACATTATTTGAAACTATTTTTTGTACTTACACTAATAACGGAGATGTCCTATGTCGCGCGACTTTTGAATCACCCTGTATAGTAATTATACTAAACTCACACAGAGCGCTGGTGTGCTGTCTAAAATTGAAACCATCTGCGCATGTTTACGCCGCCATGTTACTAGTAGAAACAGAGCGCCAAACACGATAGTGTCATACTTATTTTTTGTTTTGTATCGGGTGTTTTTAGTGAACAGTGTGAAAGTAATGTAAATTAATGTGATAATAGTATGAATTTTGGTTTTGTAAATATTATTATAGTTGATATGAACTGATGTGCTTTGTAAATAGTGAAAAATTGTGATTTCCTGTACGGCGTATAAGTGCAATAACACGTGGCGTAGAGGGCCAGGAATTTCTTTTCACAAGTAAGTACAAATGCTTTAAAATAATAAATTTGAATTCTGGAGACTACATTGAAACTGTAACATATGTATATCTTAGATACCATAGTTGAAAAAAGTTTATAATTAGGCAACAATCTGTCTTTACAGGTTCACTTTGAAGAAGCCCGAGCTTTGTTGTTATAATAAGAGACAAATTTGTGTCTTCTCATTATGTAAAATTGTGTTCGTCTCATTTTAAAGGTACAGATTTTTGGGAAAGTAATGGCAATTGGATTTTGAAAGATGATATACTACACGAGAGATAGTGAGTGGTTTCCATGGCTGCGAAGTGCGCACCTCGCATGTCGCATGTGTCGGTTCAGAAAACCAAGGCTTAATGAGGTGTAATGCAGGCTGACCACGACTGTTGCGTACGACTCAGTTTGTCCAGAAAGTCCTGTTTATGCTTTGAATTACTATTTATATGGTTGTTGCCCGACTTGGTGTTCAGCATCACCTTGTATGCACGAACAGTTCCTTCGTCCCTTTCGTCCCACGAGAATGCAAACTTTGGGCCCAGAACAACATTCCTCTCGAGCTTCGTTTGTGTTCTGGCTGACCAAAAGTCTCGGCTTTCTAAACGCCTATCTCACCCGAGGAGGGATGTTGGACTTCAAATCAAAAATACTCAAGAACCAACTACAAATTGCACTTCAGACCCATAGTTGTTTATCAAACAAAAATTATTTTCGAGTCTTTGATTACCCGTAGAAATTTGCGCATCGAATTTTCTTTACTGTGTATGCACTGAGTATTTGGTCGAAATCGTAATAGAAATTTTGGGTGATCCACACGCAAACGGATGGCGATCGTATACGGTTTGTCGTTTTTTTTAGGACAACAGCCTTAATGTGGGAAGTGTGAGATTGGCCACGTTGTACACACCTGTTTGATGGCCGGAAAGAGATGGAGCACAATACAGGAACTTCATACATTATACATCGACACAAAACCTGTTGGAATGACTGAACATCCCGGGGAGAGGAGCATTTCCGTACGTTATTAAATAAAGATGATTTGCACAGACTTTATGTTCCCATTCTACTGGCTTGCTTAAAGAGATATTCAAAGCTAAAATCACAGTAAGTGACGAAGATTTGCTATCCAAGGAACTCGGATATATTTCAGGATTTCACTACAGTACGTAAATTATTATTATTATTATTATTATTATTATTATTATTATTATTATTATTATTACTACTACAAACAAGCTTTCACACAGTTCTGAATATAAAAATGTAACCGAAATTAAGTCACGTTCTTTAGTTGCCTGGTTCATCATCATCATCATCATCATCATCATCTAAAGCAGTGGTTCCCAAACTGGGGGTCACGACCCCTAAGGCGGTCGTGTAAAGAGGTGAGGGGGGTCGCGAGGTGATTTACAAAAGAGTAATATTAATATAGACTTACTATTTATTCAGAAACATAAACAACATTCAATATAATAAAAAAAATTCGGTAATACACTAAAGTAAAAAATAATTTTATTATTGCGATAAAAGTGCCTGTTTTTCAGAAAGCATTTCTCAAATTTGGACCATGTATTCGATACACACATAGTGATATCACTTTCAGGTTCAAGGAGATTTCTCGTCTTTGTTTTGATGGCAATCATGGATGAAAATCTTATTTTGTATAAATATGAAGTAGTAATTGTTATAAAAATACTTAAGTGCTTCTTTTGCAAGCTCGACGTAGTCATTGTTTCTTTCGATCCACAACTGATCTACACTCTGCGAAAATTCCTAGTTTTGACATTCCATCAGTAGGTATATTATAGTCTTAGAAAAAAAGTTTTGTCGCACAATACAGTACGAATACAATTAAGTATAGAAAAATTAACCAAAATTACAAATACACGTAACAAACCATAGGCCTATCCCCTTATTTAGTCCTGACTGTCGCCGGAGATGTGCGCCTGGGTCAGGCGAGTCCATTTAGTTACGCCAAGGAGTGTTTGGGTTAGTTACTCGCTTGTCTTCGGAGCGATCGGATGTCATGCGTGCGGTAGAGCAGTATGTTTCTAGTACAATTAAACTGTACTGCATTCCTTTACCTACCGCTCGCCTTTATCTGTACTCCGGAGCTCTCCACACTACTATTACTTCCCCTCTTTTGCTCCTGAGCTGCCAGGAATAAATAATCGGTCTGTACTTTTATAAGTCCCAGAAAGGAGGCATTGCGCATGATCAGACATACAACGAAACAAAACTAATTTGATTATCTCAACTAGTCCTCTTGTGACCCAGGTCGCACGTCCTCTGATCATGCGCACTGCCTCCTTTCTGGGACTCAACAAAAGTATCTGTGCGACAAAACTTTTTTCTAAGACTGTACATATTTAAATTAATTTTTCCTTTTCCTTTTCACGAGTTCTTTAATGCAGTGGAATGAATCACATTTGTCAAGTGATGGTAGAGTTCCTGGGTAGCTCAGTTGGTAGATCGTTGGTACGTTTAACCAAAGGTTCCGGGTTCGATACCCGGCTCCGGAACAATTTTTCCCTCGAAATTATTCAAATCAACTTCACAGGGAGTTATATCTGAAAGCTCGATTTGCATAATACACGTCACTGTTCGTTAACAGAAAACCACAATTCAAGTCACACAGAGTTTGTGTGCACTCAATGTTAGTTGCTTGACGTTGTCAGCCCACTTTGAGGTCTGTGGATATAGAGGGAAAAATTGAATCGGTGTCTGGTAGAGTTCCTGGGTAGCTCAGTTGGTGGAGCGTTGGTACGTTTAACCAAAGGTCCCGGGTTCGATACCCGGCTCCGGAACAATTTTTCTCTCGAAATTATTAAAATCAACTTCACAGGGAGTTATACCTGAAAGCTCGATTTGCATAACACACGTCACTGTTCGTTAACAGAAAACCACAATTCAATTCACACAGAGTTTGTGTGCACTCACTGTTGGTTGCTTGACGTTGTCAGCCCACTTCGAGGTCTGTGGATATAGAGAGAAAAATTGGATCGGTGTCTGGTAGAGTTCCTGGGTAGCTCAGTTGGTAGAGCGTTGGTACGTTTAACCAAAGGTCCCGATATCCGATATCCGGCTCCGGAACAATTTTTCCCTCGAAATTATTTATTCCTTTAATACGCTGACACAAAAAACCGATCTTCCTCACGCTCAGTAAAATTGTAATAAATTCTTAAAAAGAACTATCACAATAATTACTCATATCACAATATTACCAACCTTTACCCTACATCTGCGTCACATAAAAAATCCTGTCCCTGAAAAAGGTCTCCAGACAAAATTTATCGGTCATTTTTGCCCACGTTGGATTTCAACGCTGTAGCTGTATTAACCTCTGTAGTGAAAACGTTATTAAATGAAGTTCAATAAAATTACTTTTGAATAACTTGACTGTTGGCTGTGCTAAGTCGTATCGTAATGTGTATTTTATATTCACACGAAACTTCACTTCGAAGCATACTTGACATACTAGGAAATCAGCATGCCGATAAGCCCCACTTAATTTCACTTGTCATTCCAACATGCGGCTCATTTCAATGTTCCGTCGCGTGGTGCATTGCTTGCAACTTTATAACCCCTTTTACGACTCTCGTTCTTTCATGACTATTTGTGAATTCTTCTGCATGCTGTTCCCATTTTGCAGACCGCTTTTAGTATTGCGCTAGCTAGCACATTTGCACATATATATTTACAGTATGTAGTATAGTATAGGCCAAAACGCAGTGGCGTTTCAAGGAGCAATATTTTTGGTGTGTCCGACTGAAACTTAATTTTCTTTCTTCTCTTACCTATTATTAGGCATCAGATATTAGAGCAGTAAAATTGGGTTTTAGAGTCTAAAGGGAATAAAATATACTGAAATAAAATTATTGATAAAATCATTAAAATATGAATATGTTAGGCTAGAGAGGAAACCTTATCAAGCGTGCATGAGAATTTAAAGAAAACATAATATTGAATGCATTGCGTATAAAACCCTGCTATCCATTGCTGACAAAAGCGCCAACGCAAAGGATTTATATTTGTGCGTACTTATTCACAAACGCAGTATACGAACTAATACTTAAGACTCGAAAAGTACAGCGTAGCACTAAGCTTCAAAATCTTATAAAAGCACATACATTCATAAGTGTTCTGCCCATGGGCATGTCTTTCACTGCAAACCCAGTATTCTCCAATCTTTCCTATTTTCTGTCTTCCTCTTAGTCTCCGCATATCTTAATGTCGTCTATCATCTGATATCTTCTTCTGCCCCGAACTCTTCTCCCGTTCACAATTCCTTCCAGTGCGTTCTTCAGTAGGAAGTTTCTTCTCAGTCAGTGACCCAACCAATTCCTTTTTCTCTTTCTGATCAGTTTCAGCATCATTCTTTCTTTACCCACTTTTTCCAACACACCTTTATTTCTTGTTCTGTCTGTCCATTTCACACGCTTCATTCTTCTCCATATCCACTTTGTCTTAATGTCCATGTTTCTGCCCCCCATACAATGCCACACTCCACACAAAGCACTTTACTAGTCTCTTCCTTAGTCTTATAAAAGCAACCTATATTTATTTCTTCACCTTACGCTATCTTTCCTTACCATATTATTATGTTTCTGTTACTTACCCTTTCTATTATCTTACACTACTACATGACACTATCCTATAATTGGAAGCTTATTTCTGTCGGTGGTGGATTCAAAATAAAATAAAAACTCCTTATACCTTGAGTTTTTTTCTTTATCTTGACTTTTCAATAGATTTCTCTTTCCAAATCTTTACCTTTCTCACACTTTGCCTTCCACATGACTTACCCTTTGCATAGATTTTTTTTTTCCGTATCTTATCTTTTATACGGCTTTCCTTTCCTTAGATGGAATGGAATGGAATTTATGGGAGGGGGCACTATGGCCCAGCACTGCGACCTGTTACGATCTATTGCGCTAACTCTCAAGCTAGGCGAATTCCCAAATCCATACCGGCTGACTATACTAAGGTTCGCTGCTTACCCAGATTTCGAGCAAGCTACCCCACTCGTCCCTAGGCCAGCCCCCTCCGTGCCTCGCCAGCCGGCGATCGGTGTATACTATGGAATGGTAGAGAGATGAAGAAATGATGGCGGAATGATGTAGATGCCTAATAATGGCAAAAAACGGGAGAACCCCGAGAAAACCTCAACTGCGACATTGTCCACCACAAGTTGCCACTATGGATTTTTCTATGAAAAATCCCAGCCCAGACCGGGGCTCGAACCCGTGTCGCCCGCGTGACAGGCTAAATATCTGACCATTCAGCCACTGCAGGGGTTTTCCGTACCTTGCTTATCCATATATAAGCCTTCCCATACCTTAACTTTTCCCTACATTTTCCTATGTTGCATTTTACAGTCTTTCTTCTCCGTATCTTAACTTTTACAAATATTACTCTTCCCATATCTTATATTTCTCTATATTATCTTTCCCATAGTTTTTGTCTGCGATACTATATCTTTTCTTACCTTTCATTTTCCATACTTTATCCTTTCCATTCCTTAGATTTTCTTGTGTTACCTTTCCCTTATGTTACCTTTTTGTTAGGGTATTTTTTTCTATAGCTTTCCCTTCTCATCTTGATTTTTCTATACCTACCGTTGTTCATAATTTTTTCTTATTTTTATTTAAATTATCTAATCCCACTTAGTTTCAGTTCACTTTAACTCACCTTAACTTTAATCTTCCTTTCCTTGCCTTACCTAATATTACTTTCACCCTAATTTATCTTGTCTCACCTCATTCTACACTTACCCTACTTTACCTTATTTTTACCTTACATTATCTGGTGCATAATGTTTCCATTTTACAATCAACTTTTATTCTTGAAGCTGTTGTGTGACATCTACAGTTGAAGTACATTATTTGAATTATATTCACAATTGGTGTAATATTCATTTTAATCTACAAGATTTGTAGATGGACCGCTTATGTATAAATTTCGCCTCGAAATTCTGTCCTAGAAGTTCGACCTCAAAGTTCTTTATACAAACTTCATTGAAATCGCTTCCAATCCAAAATAGACTTTAAATAATCATATTAGGTTATCAAGACTATACTTGAAGTTGTGGCCCTGAGAAAATGTTCCTTCTGACATGTGAACCAGCAGGCGATGAGTGTAGGATACAGAAGCAGTTTGGTGCTGCTAAAACTGAAGTTTTGAGTGCCTTTGTTTCCTGTGTTAGTAATTGTAACAACTTTCTTCAAGTGCAATTTTCAAGTTGGTTCAATTATGAGTTGGTGAGGACTGTGTTTCAACATCAGTTCTGATTACAGCATAAAGTTTCATTTCCTGATATTGCCAATTAGGAGAAAGTTTCTCACATAGAAAAGTTATTACATTATATGATTAAGTGTGAGTGGAAAATGCCATGTTTTAATGCAACTCCTGTTGATTACTTGCTCCGAAAGCAAGCTGCAAGTAAAATTACTGTATGCCTGTCGTTATTTGATAGTTACAGTGACTAATGTTCCATTCAAGTCAAGGCAATATCTGACGGTTATAAGTGAACAAATTCAGTCTCCGTGAAGCTTTGTTTCTATATTACATATTCTAGAAGTTTTGTATGTAGTGACGTCATGTGCATCCGTAGGTGGCGCTGCAGTTTAAAAATCAACTACGGAGTATGAGAATAAAAATATTTGAGTAGCGAAGTCAGAAATAATAGCGTATTTGTAAGATGAACGCAAAGGAAATGTATGAAATACATTTGAGTAATATGTAAAGAATGGAAGTAATATGGAATGTAATAGTCCATAAAATGAGAAATAAATGGCAGACTGAAAGAAGACGACAGAAACAGAAGAAGAAAAATGAAAAACTAAGAAAAGACTTGGCGCCTTAGAAGAATGAAGAGAACAAATTTAGTAATATATAATACGAAGAAAAGAGGCAAGGAAAAGGGATAAAAAGACAGAAGGATTGGAAGGAAGAGAGCAGAGAAAAGATAAGGTAGAAAAAAAAGTTAATGGATGTGATAGAGCAAAAAGGAAGAGTGGAGAATAGAAACACAGAAAGGCGAAAGTATTATGAATTAAGTGACGAAAGAATGAAATGAATGAATTAATTAATTAAACAAATGAATGACGTATTGAAATGAATGATAATGAAATTAATGGAGTAAGTGAGTGAGTGAAAGAAATGAATGAATGAATTAATTAATTAAACAAATTAATGTAATGAAATGAGTGACAATGAAATTAATGGAGTGAGTGAGTGAGCGAGTGAGTGAAAGAAGTGAATGATATGAGTGAATGAATGAATTAATTAATTAAACAAATTAATGTCGTAATGAAATGAGTGACAATGAAATTAATGGAGTGAGCGAGCGAGTGAGTGAGTGAAAGAAATGAATGATATGAGTGAATGAATGAATGAATTAATTAAACAAATGAATGACGTAATGAAATTAATGGCGTGAGTGAGTGAAAGAAATGAATGATATGAATGAATGAATGAATGAATGAATGAATGAATGAATGGGAAAATGTAGTGATGATAATTGATATTATTTTATGTTTAACAAATGGTGATAGTGGTGATAATGAAGAAGTAGAAGGAGAAGAAGAAGAAAAAGAAGAAGAAGGAGAAGGAGGAGGAGGAGGTAGTATTAATTATGATGAGAAAGATTATACTGACGTTGGAAATTATGAAAACTGTTATTTTATGGTAATAAATATAATGAAAATCATGATGAAAACGACAAAGATGGTACCGGTAATAATAAAGATGACAGTGAAGAAATGATAATGACCACAGTAATGAAGTTTTGGTGAATAGGATGATGACAGTGATACTAATGACAACGATTGTGATAACAGTGACGACCACCATGATGATGACAATGATTTTTTACAAAGACTGTGATAACTGAACACATCCCAATTTTGTAAAATATGTATTTTGTATAACTGAACTGAACTGCGCCCGAATACGAGCTTCTGCTCTTTCGGGCTGCAATGCGTAATGTATTTGAAACCTAATGTAGTAAATAAATAAATTTGAAATTTGAAAATTTGAATTATTATTTCTAGAAGATAACATGATAAAAATAAAAATATAAAGAAGACAATAAAGATGACAATTGAAGTAGGTAATAAATCAAGGATAGTGGTGTTGATGATATTCATGAAAGTAAGATGATGGCGATTCTGACATTGACAGTGATGAAATATTTTGATGATGTGATGACGATAGTCATGACCTTGACAGTCACAAATAATTAAGACGATGATAGTGGTATTTACAAAGACGATGATTGTGTGATTATTGAGAGGAGGGGGAAGTTGATGATGATGATGATGATGATGATTATGATTAAGTAATGATAATAGTGATGCTGATGCTATAAACAGAATGGAGAAATAGCTGGGAGTTCGCAAATTGTGAAAGATAAAGAAAATGTTTACGAATTATTTTATTAACTGACGCACTTTAATCATTTTCGTACCCAATAGAGAGTTGAATTTACTTCACTTGTTCTACTGCATTAAAGTTCAGAAAATAAAGTGAGATAAGGAACAAAATGATAACACATGAATTAGAAAATGATTCCGCAATTGAAATTATTGCATGATATAAAGCAAGGTTAAAATTTTATACAACGAACGAGGACTAGGCCTATCCTCTTTTAACTATAGGCTTATAAATTTCAGCCAGAACTGTGAAGCAACACAGGATAATCGAGAAAAATGTATACTGGAACACAAATCGAGGTCTCCTAATACATGAAGTGATGATAATGATTATTATGATAAGGCTCACGTACACATGCAAACAACTATTTTTTTTCTCATTTTATTAATTGGTTAATGAAGCCAAAATTATTAGTATACAGTACTTGTCTCTAAAATAATTTTATTGTGCTTGTCATTGTGAAACACCCAGTACAACCCAACAATAAAGTTAATTCCAGAATACGATTTTATCGTAAGCAATCTCGCAAAGACTACGAAAGTTGTGCTAACCGCACGTAAACGAGACGAATGCGGGCAAGCAAGAGAATAGAAGCAAGCACCTGCAATGTAGACAATTTAATACTGGTGCAATCTAGCCGTACTCAAATAAGCAGTGCTGAATTGGAAACCAATTGCAGACTCAGACTGCAGTTAATAGCGCACAAACCTTGACCTGTGGCTCGCACTGTAACAATATCCTGCCTGCCGACACATCAGCTATTTTGTAGACGATACAAACACCTCTGCGTCTGCAGCCTCACGCCTACTCAGCCGCCTTCCGTCCGTGACTCGTCATTAGCAAACCAAATGTCAGGCTCCCAAGAACATCGCAAAGGTCTGATTGATACTTTCATGTTATAGAATAGATGTTATATAGCCGACCGGCTACAGCATCGGTTTTCTGTATTATATACGGATTCAAATCCTTTCAGATGATAGTTGTGAGATGAATAAATCCTTTGTGTCGTCAGGTTTTCGCCAAGCACTTTCGTCTTTCTTTCCGTTGTTTTATTATTTATCTGATGCCGACATCTATCTATCTACTAGAGATTAGAGGTGTCCTGCGTACTGCAACAAATGCCCCCTGGTTTGTAAGAAATCAACAACTGCATCAAGAATTGGGAATTCTTCCACTAGAACAGTACATCCAATCAATGTCAAAATCTTTCTTCAACAAACTTCCTGGTGTTCCTGGAGCTGTGACATAATATAACATTGGAGCAAGATCTTGTCAGCCATCTAGACTTAAAAGGAAACTCCCTCAAGACATCCTTCTTAGTGATACTGACGACTCTTCATAAATTTAACACAGAAAATCATCATATTTTTATTCACATAATTCACAAAAATGTTTAATTAATTAATTTAAATTAATTAGAGGAGCCTTTAGAGCCAACCTCAGCATGATATTCTGCATGTTATATTCCATAATTTAACAGTAGTCTGTATAGCAAGTTTGCTGGTCGACCAATATTAAACATAAAAAAAAAAAGATTAGAGGTGGGGAAAAAAATAACGTAACGATTATTTTGGAACCATTCCTTGTTTGGAACTGTTCCAAAAAGTAACAGCACCTTGGAATACTACGTTCCAAAATAACAGTGTTGCTCTGAGCTAGTACGAAATACTTGCGGTTACAAATACTCGTTTCACTTTGGAACTACATTATGACAACATCTGTTCCACAGAACGGAACATGTTTGGTACTATTGAAAGCAGTGACGCTAACTTTTGGAAAACAGTGGGTGGGCTCAAACATTTGACGAGTCTTAAGTTAAATAAATCTCACAACACTACAAATTATTGAGTGGGCTCGGCTCGGATCCCACGAGCCCATATAAGTTGGCGCCACTGTTTGAAAGCAGAATTGGGAATCCTTTTGTTGTACTGAAATAAATGTTGGAAACTAAAGTAAAAGATAAATAGTAAAGATACGAAGATCATCTTTAAAAAATGTACACATTATCTTGGAACTGATGTTAATTGAGTATAGGATTCTATAAAATAACATAATGTCTGTATTATAGTAACTACATTGTGAATTTTATCAAGGGAGATGAAAATATATAGGTTATGTTTTATTTCCAAATATTTTACAGTTTTAGTTTCATTACCAATTCTTGAAATTAAACTAAAGTCTGTTGAAACATGACTGTATTATTGAAGTTCTTTTGTTTAAAAAAGTACAACGGTAAATTTGCATATTTCATTACAATGAGATTATTATTCTTCATGACGGTACGTTATTAATATGAATTTTAGCTCGGCCGAAATGATTATAGCTTTTATTTACTAATTTTTGGAGAAATTGAACACAATTGTGACCTTCAGCTAAGCAGAAGAGGAAGAATAGGTTAGGTTTTATTTACCACTGGGATCCATTTCGATTTCGTGACCAATTTACAAATAATTTAAAATTACATTACATTTCCTGCTTCGAACAAACCTGATCTACGAATTCAATTTAGTATTAGAAAAGATTTCATTTCCAGGGATTCACATCTCGACTCATTATGACTTCGTACTGCATCACATGGCATACAGGGAAGTATGTGATCATTTAGCGTCCTAAACACCACTGTTATATTGCATACTAGTCGTACGTACGTACATGTTCCTAAATACCACTGTCACATTACGTACTAGTCGTACGTGGCTCTTCCAGTGAGCTCTATGCTCACTGGCCTGTTCCAAAACACCGCTGTTACATTACATACTCCTGTTATACAAAATATTTGCTGTTATGGAACTACATTATGAGTTATGACTATAAAATAACGTAACTGCCTGTTCCAAAACACCACTGTTACATTACATACTAGTAGTACTGTACCTGTTATACAAAATACTTGCTGTTACAATATACTCTATGTTATAGATCATGGTCGACTTGATGCTCCCTTCGCTTTTAAAGGAGAAGCGAAGCTAGCATCAAGTCGGCCGTGTATGGAACTACATTATGACAACCGATATAATGTAAAAATTAACCTCTGATCCTACAGAATTTATCTATTATGGTAACAACATTGAGTCAGGCCACAAAGGGAAAAGCACTGGAGGAGAGGGGTTCGATCCGGTTATGTGGATCGAACTTCGGCGTAGGCTATATAATATATGGTGGTACTGTTATTTTGGAACTGTTATTTGGAGCCTAGTATTTTCATGGAACTGGAACAGTTGGAACTGTTACGAGAAAATAACAACTTTTCCCATCTCTACTAGAGATGAACAAAACTAACTGCCGCTCTCGCTCGCTGTGTTCGTTGCATTTGTCTTTCGAGTCTCGTCTCGTCATTCTCGTGCGCTTCGAGTATCGCTCATCATTCTCGAAATATTATTTGGTCGGCGTGGAAAGATTTCGTAACTTTGAATAACTTACATCATTGAAATAAATAACATTATAAATGTTTAAATGAGACAAAAAGACAAAACAGAACAGTATCTTAGTTATAAAAATGTTCTGGTTCTATGATATTACCTATGGTTATATAAATAGAAAAAAAAAACAATTCTCAAATAATTTTGCATTTCTAAGAAACATAAAACATAACGTTAATATCTTTTTACTTGAAATTGCACACTTGATCTCAAACATATGAAAAGAAAATTCCTAGCCTTTTAATAAGGTCCTAGTAATTAAATAAAGACTTGGGAACGGATTATTATACACTCAAAGATAGAGATGATGTTTCAATAGGCTACTTGATTGTTTATACATATATAACAGTTGCGAAAGTAGATAAAAGTTCAGTCAGGTATAAGTAACTGTGGCGATTCAAGGTTGCTTGACGTTCGGACTTCGGGAGTGATCAATCTCGGCGTCTCGAAACACTCACAAGCAGTCTTTGCTTCAACGATGCGGCGTATAGAACATTGTCGTGCGGTTTTTCGGCTTTGCAGGCGCTGTTAGTCTTGCTTTCTCGATCGTTGTTCATCTCTACAATCTACCTATATCTTGTCTAGTCCTAGTTTTACAAGCAAACATTCTCGCCCTGTGTTACTGTGAAGTCTCATCATACGCGAGTAACTCTGCAATATAGAACAAAATTGTATAGATGCGTCCGCTTCATCATGGTAGATTGCCTCAGATACATATATAGGTCTACTCGTAGCTCCAAATATTTTCTTAAACAGTTCTACCTAACACAAAAAATTAAGTTATTATTGTCAAATTCACCCTAACAAGTCTACAAGCATTGCTTTCTTGATCTCGGCACTGGAATGAGGTGGTGTGGTCGGCGCCACGCTCTGACCGCCGAGGAAAGGAAAGGAACTCTTAATTAGTACATGAAAGTGACAATACTAAGATTGGAGTGACGGTGGATTATGACATCCCTGGGCAAAAGAGATTCGTGAATTCCCGTGATTTCTGACCTTGAAGCGGTGTAGATATACTGTCCGCAGAGCATACCTCCCTCCCTTGGTGCCATTACTCAGTTTACGTGTGTACAAGCAAGCGAAAGCAGTGGTGGAGCATGGCTTGTCTAACCCTTTCACTTCAAAAAAAACTGAGATTTCTGGTGGAATTGGAGGAAAAGTTCTTCTGTTGTAAAGAAAAAGATGATGAAAATGTAAAATTCCTAATCTGTAATAAGTATATAGCTATTATGGATAACCTAAAAACTGAATTCAGTTGCAAATTCTGCGATTTCAGGGACATGGAAAGTGATCTTGCGGTGTTTGTCAACCGTTTTTCTGTAGATGTAACCAGTGCAAGAATTAACTTGCAATGTGAACTTACTGACCTACGAACAGACATAATGATGAAAATGAACTGCAAAGATTTAGTGGGTAGGAATTTATTTGCACAGTTGTGTAAAGTGAAATACAAGCGTCTCAGAGATTTTGCTTCCTCTCTTACAGCAATATTTTGCTCCACATATGTTTGTGAACAATTATTTTTTAGAATGAACGCTGCCAAATCGAAAACAAGACGCTCTCTTTCAGATGATAATCTTCCGGCACAGCTGCGTGTAGTTGATACAGACATTACTGCACATTTTTAACGTATAGTCAAAGGTTTAGATCAAGACGATTAATTTTCCTACTTCTGTTTTGTATTACTTAGGTTTGCGGAAGGGGAAATTCAAATACCAATTCAACAAACCACAGTAAACTTCTGATTGTATGTAATAAATGACAGTTCGCTAGTGTGTAATGTTACATTGAATGTTATCCGGGTTGCGTTCACTATGGATTCGGCGCAAATTGTGTTCTGCCCACCCCTGGATTATCACAACGTTGATTCACCTCTGACTACTTTTTCGTGCTGTAAATAAGCGCTTATAATCTTTTTAGCATTCTTGAAGTTTACATCCAATCAGTATGAACACCAGTAGCCTACGTGATGCTATACGGCTAAATGTCCGATACATTTATTTGAAATCTGAAGACAGAGAGACGAGTTGAACTCAGATGCGAAGACTAGAGTTGAGCGCCTAGTGATGTTGTGGGTCTGACGTGCGGCTTCTTTTGAGGTAGCCCCAGGGAATGCGAAACAGAAACTTCCCTACTCGTTCCAGAGACATTTCCCTCTACGAAAACGCTGTTGCGGAGCAAATTCATGGTTTATTGAAGTATAGTGGAATATAATACCACTAGTTCTGAAAATTTGTGAACTCTATAACCACATCTCTATTATCATCATTACTGTCACTCCTACTGCTACTAACATTGCTACTGATAAGCTACAGGGTGATTCAGAAAACAATGCCTGATTTTTTTTTTTTTTTTCAGAATCGTAGTAAGCTAAATAACATTATCTTTATAGCTGCACTCCATTTTGATCTATTTTTTTTTCTGGGTGTTTCCTCCATCCATTAAGAACAAATGCTGGGTAACTTTCGGCGCTGGACCCTGGACTTATTTCTTTGGCATTATCACCTTTATCTCATACAGACGTTAGATAGCCACAGAAGTTGATATAGCGTCGTAAAATAACTAATTAAAAATTGACCTATTCGTAAATAGTTCGGTTTAAATTACTAAAACCGGGTTTTTAAAAATTGAAACTAGTTTTAATATACGGTATATCATTAAACAATGGAGTACTCTACTTAATTAAGAAAGTGTTCAGGGGATTCATAGAACCTCAATGATTGCATGATTATACTGTTTCTTTGTTGTATATTAAATTGCTGTTTTGCATTATTATTGATATGGTTTGCATTTTTTAATTTAGTATTTAGTATTTATTTATTTATTTAACCTGGTAGAGATAAGGCCATCAGGCCTTCTCTGCCCCTCTACCAGGAGATTCCAACTATAATATGAAGAATAAAATTACAATGTTTTTTTATGTTTTTATTGTAATTAAATTTCGGTTGTCCGTCGCCGTGGCTCTGAGGTAGCGTATGTGCTGGAAGAAATTTATCTTCCTTCTACGAAACTGAATGGTTGCCTTTTGTCTTGTGATTGTCCTGTGATGTCTCTGTGGTTACCCCGCGTTGTGCCAATCCCACATCCAGTGGTGGATTCAGAGAGTAAGTCGGTACTGTAGGGAGTAAAACGATTAAAGAAAGAAAGAAAGAAAAGTAGAAAGTCGGTTATTAAGAATATGATTGAGCTACTTATTACATAACGATAGTCGCTTATTCACTTGCAAGTAGATTACGCAACAATCGAAAGCTGACAGTACGCAATATTAGTCAATATCAGCTCCGGTGAGTGTCTCAGAAAATTATTTTAAGTTCCTTTAACGGAACGGTGAAAAATGGAGTGAGGCAAGTGGCCCGCATGCTTGGAGCTCACATAGATTCTTCACCACAGTTTCAGTTTCCCTTGCAAGAACGAGCGATCGCGTACCTGTTAATTGTTTCTTCTCTCATTTCCCAAATTTCATTGCGATTCCCAAGCCTGTCATTTCCTGCGCGTGCGTTGATTCTTCAGCTGATGACCCTTAAGCGCCATCCTCTCTACATTGCTAACCTGAATCGATAAATGAAATCTTTTACCAATTAAATAATACCGCAGTGGCATTAAGAAGTTTAAACGTTCCTGTATTATAGAAGTGTCGGGTTTGAGTCGACTATAGATGAATTAATTTGATATAATTTTCATAATATATTACGGTATATAATAATGTAATAATTACAGTGGTCCAAAATCCATATTTAGGAGGACAAAAGTAGAAAAATAACATGTAAAAAAATGATATAAAACCCTTAAATTATTTTTCTTACATAACTGAGTAACACTCAATTGATTATCTTAATCAGCGGAGGTGGCTGCAGAGCGATATAAGAGACCGGTAACATGACACATTTCGCCACCCAGCATTCTTACTCAGCAAGTGCCGCGAGTCTGCCGTTTTCTTTGTGCTGTAACTCTGTTGTAAGTGGTCGATTCCATTCATATTTGGTATCAACATGTCAAGTACTTCTTTAGGTCTGTATGATTTTGTTACATTTAATGTTATTATAGCATGTAAAATTAGCATGAATGGACACGGGACAAAATATAAATGTGACCATTGAGTGCAGACGTAGCTAAGGTAGAGAAAAAAAACACTCTTTATTCCGTCCCAAAATGATTTTTTTTCACTTCCTCGAGTATTTAGCTCTATTTTAAATGAAGTCTTAAGGTGCGTAGATTTGCGGAAGTAATAAATTATGTGCACTATTCTTTCGAGGTGCAGTAGTGCAATTTTTCTCGATTGCAGTTATTTAAATATCTGTGAATCGAATCTGCTTCCGAAGTACAGTTCAGGGACAACTTGTTAATTATGTATCAATAAGCTTCCAGAGTGCCCAAAAGGTGCAATAGTACCTAAAATGTCACATTTTTTCCCATAAGATAATTTATCGTTGGAGAGCAAGAGGATAAAGAAAATGAGTTTTTTTTTTAAGAAATGAACATTGGCTTAGTGAGCTACTTATTTAATTGGGTTCTCCTCGTAATGGTAATGAAAATTTATAGAAAACGTACCTCTGGAAAAAGTCGTGGCTGCCCAAGAAATCTTTTCCATTACAGCAAGTAGAGGTCGAAACAAAGACAATCCAGAGAATTAGAGCTTGTATACAAAACAAGTTTACTACCTGTAACTACTGGTATAAAGTTTTATAAAAATCTGTTAAGATAGAAGAAAAGTTACAAATTTTGTCTAAATGCATCCTCCTATAAGGGGCACTTCTCCTTATAACAACGTAATCAGAGTTTGTACACGAAACAAATGTACTAAGTGTAACTGCTGTATAAAATTTCATTAAAAAAATCCGTTAGACAGGACAAAAGTTACTAATTTTGTCCAATTGCGCACCCTTATAAGAGATAGTTCCACTTAGATCAAAAACGTAATGAGAGCTTATATACAAAACATACATGGTACCTGTAACTACTATGTAAAATTTCATAAAAAATCTGCTAGCTGAAAAGTTATTACTTTGTCCCGCTAAATTTGCATTCTACTCGTAGACCACAGCCACCGGCGTGGCTCAGTCGGTTAAGACGCTTGCCTGCCTGTCTGAAGTTGCGTTCGGGCGCGGGTTCGATCCCCGCTTGGAGTGATTACCTAGTTGGGTTTTTTCCGAGGTTTTCCCCAACCGTAATGTGAATGCAAGGTAATCTATGGCGAATCCTCGGCCTCATCTCGCCGAATATCATCTCGCTATCACCAATCTCATCGACGCTAAATAACCTAGTAGTTGATACAGCGTCGTTAAATAACCAACTAAAATGAAATAAAATCGTAGACCACTGTGCGCCGCACTGATTGTTACTAAAATATCTGTCGCCGCGCCGGCCAAAGATCAAATTTCTGCTGACTTTAATATATATAACAAAGTTGTTTCTAACCCAGCGTCATCGTGCACTCTTTAGGGCGAAGACAGTGTTGATGAAGAAGAAATGGATGTTGATTTGTTTCAATGCTGAATATCATTCTGGATGTGAACGATAATTAGTAGTATTCTTAATTGAAACTAAAATTTACTAGTAGACCTATATCATATAGGTTTATTTTACTATTCTTCATCAACTGCTATGGTTAACTGGCGTCAATGACGTGATAATGCCAGCGAAATGACTCCAGAGCCGAAAGTTACCCAGCATTTGCTCTTAATGGGTTGAGGGAAAACCCCGAAAACAGTCTCAACCAGGTAACTTGTCTGAACTAGGATTTTAACACCGACCCGCTCGTTTCACAGTCAGACATGCTTACCATTGCTACATGGTAGTGGACTAGAATTATATATACAGACGTGGACAAATTATTAGACTAAAAATTTTTCTTGGGAACATAATATAATTCGTCATATCAACTATCAGTATAATTCACAGTCTCTCTATTGTTGTAAATATGATTGTTTACATCTTTTGGTATGTTTTTCCAATGGTTAAGTATATTTTTTTCTGGTTATGTTGGTATTACTGGTGTTTTAATTATATACTGCAGAAGATATTCTCCCATGGCCTGCAAGAAGACCGGACATGAACGAAATTGAAAATCTGTGATCTATACTGAAGAAGAAAGTGAACAAAAAGAGACTTACAACAAAACATGGACCCATTTAAGTACTGTGAGATATCTGACTAAATGATGCTGATATTCAAGAAAGTGTCAAACTTTGGTTTCCAGCATCTCTAACAAAATCAACGTGTTAAAAAAGAATAAGGGAATGTTCACAAAATATTAGTAACCTCCAGACTCAATTTTCTGTTCATTGTATCTGTGCAAAATACATTTTTGTTCATTATTTCTACCGATAAATACAGCTTCGTTGCACATATAATTAATTTAGTCTAATAATTTGTCCACGTCTATATTAGGAAGGTTAGAAATATACGACAATTTTATGCTGAAGTAAGACAATTCTCATAAGCTGGTACGACGGTTGCGATTTCTTAATCTGGCAACAATCAAATCCAGATTGAGTTAGATTTTCATAACTTCTTAGTGCGGGGTGCAGTGTATATTTGCAGAATGTTAGTTAATATTGTATTGCCTGCCATAATGGAAAGCAAAATCAATTCCGGGAAAACACGTAGCATTCATGTAGTTTCGAATTCATTCAGAATGAACTGTGTATATTATACATTGTACGTTGTAAATTGTTATTGTGTTCATATGCTTTGTAAGCACCGTAATGACTTTTTGTTAAATAATTAAATGGCATCGTTTGATATAAAACCAATAAAAAAGCGAATGAACTCGAAACATTGTTGAAGTTTAAATAATTTTCAAACTACAAACATAAAACTCCGAGATTTTTATTTGTGTTGATTTTATGGAAATTATAAATGCCATTACTATATTGCGAAGAGCGATACAGTGCTGTTTCATTTTCAGGAATGATGGTGTAATGAGACAGATTAAAATGGATAGCTAGTGATTTGAAGGAATGAAGCGAAATTGAGCCAATTATAACGATTTGCTTATTCCTTTTATTCTGTTTTTCAACGAGGGGATTTTTGCGTGAATCTGAAAGCATTGACATTAATTGGAAATCTTGTGACGTGACCGGACATTTATTATCAGTAATGGCTTGTATCAGTGTGGCGTCAATATTCAAACCATCACCAAGTACTGGGCTCAGGGAACGAGGCGTGGAACGTATACAACTCAGTTTATTGAGTCAATTAACAATTATTTTTAGAAAAACATACAAAGAGATAGAAGAGCAGAGTGGTTTTAGATCAGTTTTCATTTTTCATTCCAGTTATTGTATTCCATAGATCTAACATCAGAATTGAAGCTTCAAGATGTGGAACAAGTCAAAAGTTATACACAAATAATTTTAATTGGTTTTAATGGCGCTGTATGTAGTGTCGATGAGATTGGTGATAGCGTGATAGTATTTAACTAGATGAGGCCGAGGATTCCCTATAGATTAGCTGACATTTGCTTTACGGTTGAGCAGAACCTAGAAAAAACCTAACCAGATAATCGGCCCAAGCGAGAATCAAATCTAAACCTGAACACAGCTCTGGATCAGCAGATACATGATTTGGCATATTTATTTTAACTTGTTGTTTTCTGTTTGATCAATTAATAAGATGTAAACGAACCTAAGCTCTTATTTTTAATAGCACAAAACTTTAATCTTTGTAGCAATATATTATCTATACAATCAAATGCTTTATCTAAATCGCAAAATATTCTTCCTATAAAATTGTTTAATTTTTCACAGCAAAAATATGATACAACGTAAAATAACTATGAATTTATGCATTTTCAGATTATATTCAGAACTAAAACTGAAGTCTAATATCGCTGTTAATTTAGTAATGTTTCATTTATCACATTGGGTCATTGTTTGATGAGCGGACTTTATTACCAGCCCAAATTATACAAAGCATTTCGGGAATCTTCCAAAATAAATATAAGCTTCAAAGGGCCCGTAAGAAGAAGTCTGGGAACCACTTCTTTAGACGAATTATGTTAGTAAAAATTAATTTAAGACTGTCTGGAGTCCATTAGAGGAATTATACAGGCACGTCATTTTATTTTTACTGACATTTCTAATATTAACCTGACTATATCTTTAGATCAACGGTTGAGAACCGGAAACATTGTTTGCTACCCCTTTCCACGACTGGAGTTTGATGATACTGGCGTAAAATACAAACAAATCACTTTACCAGATATAGGAGAGAAGAAAAATAGTTCATCCAGTTGTGTAAACTAGGAAATATCGCGATTTTGAGTTTGATAATTTTCATTAGGTTTTTCTTTAATCAAAATACAGTACTATATTACCAATGAGTGTTTTTCCTCACGAACTGAGCTACTCATTCGGACGTATTTATTATGCAGTGTATAGGTACTGCCTACAGCACATTAACGTACAATATAGAGAATGAAGTTAAGTTGAAAAATATGGGTATTTAAACACATTTTTGAAAATGGTGGCCGTTCATTTCCATACAGGCTTGAGTTCTTTTGTGCATATTATCGCACTATAGACTATTGTACCTAATCCCAATTACCAGTTTCGTCCTTCGTACTAGTAACTCATGTTGAAATAATTCTATACCGACTCTATAAAAGAGTACCTTACGTACTGTAAATTCAATCTTCACTTCTGCCCGATCCGAAAAGATAAAATTACTCAGACATACTATCTACTGTCCGTCCAAGTGGTTTTGTCGCAGGGTGGTAGAAAAGGGGGGGGGGAATCACGTGACGGTTAATTACTTAACGAGGCCCTTTTATTTAAGGTATTTTAAACAGTTATATAATATTACGTAGAACTCCAATTCCTAACAGAAATTGTTTTCAAAAAAGAGCTAAGACAGTCCAGAGGGGAGAGCAGAAACGGGTGGGGGAAACCGGGATGCAACATAGGCAAACGGAACGACAGTACCTGTGCGAAAATATGACTCAATATTGAAAGCTCTTTCGTCACTGGAAAACGCGAACATATTTCTGGAGCTAACTCAGTACTGCGACTTTGACTATTACGCAGCCTTGGTTCTGTGTGGTGGACGGTTGTAAGTTTAGTAGTAGAGGGGGGTGGGAGTGAAGTATATTCAAAAACTCAGGTACAATAATAATTGAAGTAAAAATAAAATGATGTCCCTGTATTTGTAAAATTTAATTTAAAGACACCTACCTATCTTGTGTAGATTTCAACAAGTACTGACTAGTGGGTGACAACATTCCTTGCTTAAACAAAATAATTGAATCAATAGAGAAGTAAACCAACTATCAGAAAATTAAGTGAACTATAAACTTACTTAAAGATGTACAGTTAAATAGCTAATTTAATTAATGATTATTGATTATGTATAAACATTATTGCATACTAAGACTATTTACCGTATTATATGAAATATTGAAAATCAGTGTCACGTCACTTGTCACATTGCCATGTCCTGCATTTTTGTGGAAAATACTGTTTTTACAGATAAAATGACCCGATTTTTTTTTTCATCAAATAACCCTATAAAAAGATGACATTAAAGGCTTACAAATCATCGATTTTATAAACTAATGTGTCACACGATAAAAATCAAACACGATAATGTTGCTGAAGAACATCTTTTGTCGAAAATAGTATCGGGCGTACATCAATACTTGTCTACGCCAATCTATAAACTAAAATCTTTAGACATTTATAGCAATCAGAGAACATTGCGTCTGCTGCAACGTCAAAAACACGTAGGAGAAACTGGCAGAATCTCCAACTGGGTCACAAGTATGGATCCAAATGAGGTTTTGTTATTACACGCTGGAGGTACGAAGAGTTTTTCCAACTGCTGGCAGCTCCGTTCTTACAACAGACCGATGTGCATTTTGCTCCATTTTTCTGGTGCTGCGGGTTATGCATTAGGAGAAAAAATGTGCGTATTAGAGAAAACATGTGGAATATAGCACTAGTGCTGAGAATACTTCATAAACTGCATCCTACGGTGAATAAGAACCACTGTTTTCTCTCTCTTTTACATCATTTATATTTTACAGTGGTCGTTTGCTTTGGATAGTTGAAGCAGAGACGAAAGATGTAAAGAAAAGAGCATCATCTTGGTATTGTATCTATTTATTTTCCGTGGTATTCGTACATCACTTCAGAGCTTGAAAAAAATCTCCAGCAATATTCTTCAGTAAAGTTTTAACGACTAGTACTGTACATGTTTATTCTGAGATAAAACCTATAAGAAAAAGTAATAACTTAATTTATGAGCTAATATAATTCAATTCAGTCTATATGCAATATGTAAAGAATTAAAACTAAGTTGACATAGCTAGTTGGTTAAAATGATGAGAATTAATTTAATAGAAGTTTACTAGAACTATGTTATAGGAGCAAAATATAATCTAAAATATATTGATATAATGAGAATATTAATGTAATGAGATTTTCCATTAGAGGTTTTGTATTATTTTTAGGTAAATTAATGATAATAATATGAATGGACAGATGTTAGTTCAATTATAAATAACAAATATTAATCAGTAATTAATCTGTTAAGCAAGAATTTATGTAATTTTGACCTCCATAGGGAGGCTAATAAAAATGTTTACTGCCATATAACGCATTTATTTTTGATAGCACAATAGATTTGCCGATGGAGTATGAAAGTTATTTTTGACGAATATTTATGGTATGAATTATTGAATTAGTTACAAAGTTTTCACGGTTGCATAAAAAGAAGTTTATTAATAGAAACATATACTGAGAAGCCATGGGCATTATTTGTAATTTTTTAAATGGTCCTACACGATTCTCTAGATTTGGCATCTACTGTTAATCTAATTAGGCCTACTCTTTTTATAGTAGGAATATACTGTTACTATCTGTAGAATTTCCCCAGAATATTATTCCAGAACTCATTACCGAGTGGAAGTATGCAAAGTATATTGTTTTTAAGGTATTGCTATCTCTTGCATAGATCTAATAGCAAAACATGCTGAATTTAGTTTGAAAGTAATTTCTTTAATACGATTTTTCCAGTTTAGCGTATTATCAATTTGTAAGCCGAGAAATTTGGTTGTTGTTGTTTCTGTTAGGGACCTATTAATTATTGCGCTTGAAATTTGCGAGGTTGACTTTGGACAGGATTTAAATTGGATTATGTTAGTTTTGTTACAATTTAATACTAAATTATTGGCTGAGAACCAATCACATATTTTGAGGAGAATTGCCGTTGTTGAAGATTGGAATGTGTTGAAGTTATTGGCTGTAATTACAATACTTCTGTCATCTGCAAATAATGTGGAATGACCTGCCTCTTTTATTAAGGGGGCAAGATCATTTATGAACACTAGAAAAAAATTGATTTAAGTACAGTGTACTCTCAGTTCTTGATCCTTGTAGCGCATTTGCTTCTTGATCCCGTTTAGGGTAATTACTTGGTTGAGTTCTTATCAGAGGCTTTCCCTAACTATAAGTGAATGCCAGGCAATCTCATGGAAAATCATTGGACCAGTAACGAAAATTGTTCAGACAATTTTAAAATGAAAAATTTTCCCCTTATTAAGCATTTTTTTAACTCATTGATTTTGCTAAGTTTTATAATAGTATTGATGTAATAAAATTATATACCCTATTTTCCTGTACAAATGTTCCCTTATTAATAATGTTTTAGCTTATTGATTCCGCTAAGATTTATGATTAGTCACTATCACTCACTTCTTATCCTGGTCTGTAAATTAACTAATTGCTGCTCAAAGAGCCACCATTTACATAACTTTTTTACATTAGGCCTACACTATCATATAGAAATTGTACACGCGCAGTTCAAAACAGATCTGAATTTAAAATTAATGTTATCTGGAAAGTAACTACACGAAACAATCATAGACCACATTCAACACAACGCAGAATTTCGCACTTGTTGTGGATATGGGAGACTGAGCTGTGAATGCGCTGTAAAAAATAAAGTAGAAAGTTTAAAGACATAATGAAGTCAGGGAATCACGAACCGCACGCTATATTAGACTAATGTTTCCCTCAGCCAACACTATTATTTTAAAGTACTAGACATATATCAGCCTCATGTGGAGCAAATAGTGTTTTGACAGTTTAGATTATATCAGTAAAGTTATAAAAAAAATATTACACATCTTGATTACACAGATTTTAACACTATATCACTTCGGAATGTAATTATATGTCTTTCTCGTGTTATATTTTGCCGTACCTGGTTAACAGGCCGAAACATGTTAACCTGGTACGGTAAAATATAACATGAGAAAGACATATAATACATATTCCGAAAAAAAATATTATAATCATCAGCGCTTATTTCTTAATCAGTATGAATGTTATGGTAAAGAATATGTGACGTTGGCGCTGTTTTGGAATCAGTATTGACGTAATAGAGAATAGACGACTTACGCTTGATAGCTTGGTAGTTAGTAAGTTAAGAATTAGTAATAATTATTACTATGTAACTCTTCAGGATATATGCAGGAGAAAGAAGAAAGCAACGATGTGGTGAGACAGAACGATTAATCTACGCAAGATCGTCACATATTCAAAATATATTGCAAATTCTTTTAACACTTTTAAATAAATATCATTGACAACTCATACATTCAAGATTGTGCAGAAAATAGTGCAATTGGTTGTATAACAGATACAAAAAATTTAAATTACGGTTTATTTAACGACGCTCCCAACTGCAGAGGTTATATCAGCGTCACGATGTGCCGGAATTTTGTCCCGCAGATTTTTACATGCCAGTAAAAATCTACTGACTTGATCCTGTCGCATTAAACACATTTAAATGCCATCGACCTCGGCCGGGATCGAACCCACAACCTCGAGCATAGAAGACCAGCGCTTTAACGGATACATTTAACATTTAATTTCCAGGTCTCAAATTTATTTCCACTACTGAGAACCTCTGAAAAACAAACTCAGGAAGATAGTAGTAAAGTGCTTTGTGTGGAGAGTGGTATTGTATTGGACATAAACATGGACATTACGACGAAATGAAGAGAAACGACTGGAAATATTTGGAATGTGGATATGGAGAAGAATGGAGCGTGTGAAATGGACAGACAGAATAAGAAATGAAACTGTGTTGGAAAGAGTGGATGAAGAAAGAACAATGCTGAAACTGATCAGGAAGAGAGAAAGAAATTGGCTGGGTCACTGGCTAAGAAGAAACTGCTACTGAAGGGTGCACTGGAAGTAACGGTGACCGGGAGAAAAGTTCGTGACAGAAGAAGATATCAGGTGACTGAGACATTTAGATATATGAATCATATGCGGTTACTAAGAGGAAGACGGGAAAGAGGGAAGACTGGAGAATACTGGGTTTTAAGTGAATGATGTAGGTATCCTTTGGACGGTAAACTATGAATGAAAATTAGTGTTTCTCGTTTAAATTTATTTCATATTCTTGGGCTTTGGTATATTTATTCTGAGCCATACTGTACAATGAGGGCGCGTCCCTCGTAAATGGGACGCTTAAGTGAGTAACGTAAGTTAAGTATCCTCTACTGGAAAAAAATATATTTCAATATTGTTAAATATTTAACGATATGAATACGGCAAAGCTCCACAGGCACCACGGACCCGAATTATTAATACACACATCACAACAAATTTATGAACATATAACAAAAGTATAGCGCTGCCATTCGGTCATGGCAGACACCCAGGACTGTTATCGATTACTGCTCATAGAAGCTTTAAGCGACAGTAACATATTATGAAATTCAGTTATATAAATGAAATTTCTCTTCATGTTTACTCGCATCTTCCCTAACCGCCAGACGTTACAAAAGCAGCTCAAGAATTGAATTGCCACTATTGTATCCCTAAAAATTCAATTTGTACTTGGAGCGCCGCCCACGTAGCTATGCAACCCGCGCTGCAGGTATTTCCCCGGCCGACGCGAGTTGGCGCAGTGTCCTGGAAGCGGTCGTTAGCGAGCGCGTTCGGAGGAAGCCACAAGTAGAGATACTCGGCCCCGAGGGTTCATTAAGGGCTGCTCGCAGTCATCGCGGCCTATCAGGGCTAGATAATTACACATACAAATATTACTGGCTCGTCCCAGAATGTCTGCTCTCTTAATTAGAAGAATCAAGATATTTGCAGCGACACTTGCCCCCACCCGGTTAAAGCATGTGACATCTGTATCTGATGCAGCTTTTGAAGGAGGCGGAAATAATTAGTGGTAAAACTTGATAAGTAACTTTATACTCTACAGCAGAGGTCTGCATCGGACGTTTTCGCTCGAGCGCCAAGTAGTTCATAACATAATCCGATAGGTAGCGCACATGCATGATGGGTAAAATTGTTACGAGCGATAAATCCTCGAACGGTATAAGCCGAGCGTTAGAGATTCGTTCTTGTTACAGTGATGAACTGTGTAGTAACATCATAGATGTTTATCATTTCAAAACTTTGCAGTGTTTAACTAACCTCTCCATAGTACAACTAAAAAACTTGCTTTAAAATTCTGCAATTCATTTTGATTGATTTTCAGAAAAGTCTGTAATATATATTAGGAATATTTATTTTTCAGTCACTGACTTTACTGCAACATATGTAAGGTTCAAAAACTTTACGTTACATGTTTTAAAAATTGTATGAACGTTTTCGTTGGATTATGCCAACATCATCAGATACGACATTTCTTCTAGCAATATCATTAGTCTCTACAAATACAATGCATATTAAATAGCATATAAAGTAATGAAACCATACTAAAAACCAACATAATTAGGATACAAATGTCATACTTGTGTGACTGCCCTTGTTATCAAATAGTTAAAAGTATACGTGTGAATTACAATATTTATATATGTGTTTGCAAGTCTTCACAAGTAAAATAATAAAAAATAATAAAATAGAATACACTACATATTGTAAAATGTGAAGAGATGCAATTACAGTATTTGAACTATATTAGCGAATTTGTTTATGTTCGTGTTCTTATATTCTTATTGATGTACGCCTTTCCTCTGTCCAGATATGTGTGCATCGTGATGTATATCTTGTAGGTTTGCCTTGAGTGCTTGTTCAAACTTATTATGGATGTCTTTGAGTCCGACAATATATTTCAACTAGTGGCTTGTGCAGCAAATGCTGCAAACTAAGTTCAAATAAACATTTTTCAGATTTATTTTCAATGAAGAATACCAAACATTCGGAAAGTTATTTGCTTCCATAATAATGAAAGATACTCTCTCTCTCGAGCCAATAATGAAGAGAACCACGCATATAAATATCTACACCACACTGCCATTGAATATATGAAAAAGACCCAACCCCACTTGATTAATAATTATAAAAATATTTGATTTTTAATAACATTATTATCTTAAGTAAGTTTTATAGCTTTCAGTAACATATACTATATATACTATATAGCCGCCACTCAGTAAAATATAGAAATCAAAATCTAATTTAAGTTATTCTCTACATCTATTTACATAACCCCAAAACGTTTCACTTTCATATCATCAATATAGCATTAATATGTATAATTAATGAAAAATAGTCACATCATGGCATTAACTACAATAATATTTCGTTTCTAGTGGTAATAATGTCATCAAACCACCTCAAGTTTTGTAGTTTTTAATATCCAATACACAGCTGTATCCAGAAAATTACACACCACAGAATCGAACCTGTAAATTATTTTTAGTAAGTTAAGTTTTTAATAACCAATTTAATTTGAGCTCTAGCCTAAATATGTCTGCATTCTTGCAGATCATGGCCTTCGTGTAATATTGTTTACTGTAGTATGTGTTTTGTTTTATACTGAAATGCAACACGGCCGACTTGATGCTCGCTTCGCTTCTCCGTCAAAAAAAAGCAAAGGGAATATCAAGTCGGCCGTGAATGCTATTAGCTAGTTCTCAAAACTGACGACAGATGGATTTTGGAAAATAGGAAAATTATATTTAAAAATTGACATTTCACTGAAAACTACTATTTTTCCGAAAAACTTTGAGTTCCAAGCTTCAAAATAAGGGATCATTTATTAAAATCCGTCCAGCCGTTTTCCCGTAATTTCCATTACCAGTTCAAATTATATATACATACTAGGTTCAAAAAGTTCCCGTAATTTGTTAGCATCATAGAAATAACGTACCTTAAACACTATTCTACAGAATTCCCTTCAAAATAGTTGCCTTCCGCAACTACACACTTTTGCCAACGCGTGTAGAGTTCCTGGAAGCCATTTTGTGAAACCCGTCTTAGTGCTCTCGTCGCGTTTGCGATAACCTCTTCAGCATTGAATCTCCGTCCTTTCAGATGACTTTTCAGACGGGGAAACAGAAAGTAATCAGTGGTGAGAGATCAGGAGAGTATGGTGGGTGATCCAAAGCAGTTATGTTGTGCCTGGCAAGAAAATTCTTTACAGTAATTGCGCGATCAGCAGGTGCATTGTCATGCATAAGGAACCAGTTGTTTTCTACCCACTTTTCTGGACGTTTCCTTCTCACTGCGTCCCAGAGGCGACGGAGAGTTTCTACGTACAATTCTTTCGTTACAGTACGACCTTCTGGAATGAACTCATGGTGGATGAGACCCTGAGAGTCGAAGAAAACTTCCAACATAACTTTGCTTTAAGTGTGCTTAAATGCGACAGGCTCATGTCAGTAGATTTACTGGCATGTAAAAGAACTCCTGCGGGACAAAATTCCGGCACATCCGGCGATGCTGATATAACCTCTGCAGTTGCGAGCGTCGTTAAATAAAACATAACATTTAAAATAACTTTGCCTTTGGAAGTGTCCCTAGGAAATTTTTGCTTCCGAGGAGATGTTTTCGATTTCCACTCAGATGACTGTCGTTTAGGGACTGGGTCGTACAAGTAGCACCAGTTTCATTTTGTTTAAGAAATCACCATCTTCATCAGCCATACTGATCATGTCCCCAGCAAAACACAGAACTTGATGTTTGTACTTTGCTCTGTGGACATAATTACAAAATGCGACGAACAAACAAAACAATATGATAAACAATTGCCTACAACTCAAAACCAATAATTGCCATTATCAACAAACTTTAAGGAAATGACATCATGAATGTTACCAACAAAACAAATGTATAATATCCCTTGTTATATATTAATACGAAAAATGGTAGTAAAATTCCGGGAACTTTTTGAACCTAGTAGTATATAGATAGATGTTAGGTTGTTTTATGTTGATTAGCAGTATATGCTTAATTAGACGGTTATGCTATTCATCCAAGGTAGAAGTGATCAAATTAAATAAAAATATACTATCAATAAGTTAATGACCCAACTTTAGATGAAGATTTTGAGAATTTTACTTCTGTGTAACGTATTAAGCCATTTATGCCCACTGGGTCGTTAACGACCCAGTGATTATAATTTGTATAAAATATCCCGGTAGTGTTATATTGTGACTTCTATAAGTTAGGTTGGCAACTGAGAGTGTTGTCTTGAGTTATGAACATCTGTGTTTGATTAGTGTTGCACCATTCACATTTTATTTGAAACTATCTCTCAGCTTGCGTAATTGACTAGAATTCTGCAGACCATAGCTAATAATTTCTATTTGTTGGCATGGAGTGTGGCTCATTGTCGAGCTTCTGAATACGAATCTAAACATCAAAATGTAAGTAATACAATATCCTGATAGCATTGTAAACAGTTATATTAATGACTCTGCTTTAAAATGTAATATAAACGTTGTAGGTAAATGTTTCCCTCCCCCCCCCCCACACGCACAGGAGTGATTTTGTTTTTGCCACATCTGATAGATGTTATTGGATGTAAATGTAATTATTATAAACGGAGAACGCAATCACGATAATGCAAGAACTGTATCAAGTTTTCTAATGATAATAATAATAATAATAATAATAATAATAATAATAATCTCTAATAATTAGTGTATCAATCTTTGCGTCTGTAACAGTTGTGCAGCATGATTATTCGTTTTATTATATTTTCTGTGACGTTATCTCTGTACTAATATTGTTATTAATCTACTGCTATATCAATAATATTTTGTAAAACGTTTCTACATTGCCGCAGTATATAAGCGGAACACTATGTATGGATCTATCATATTATATATGTGGTAAATCAAATATTGAATAATTATTAATTAGCAATAATAACTGTATATCGAAGTTTTTCATACTATTTTATTTATAACGTCATATTCCTGTTTTGGTACGTTCCATTGACTGTTCCATTAAACATTTGTCATAAACGCAGAAAATAAAACCTTATTTTTACCGTGTGAGCAAAACATATATGTATCTTATCTGTCGCCTTCCATACAAGATAAGACCTTGTACTGTGCTTCTATTTATTACGAGCGTATCACGACCGATCGTATCTCACTCGAGGGTGCGACACTCGACCGAGTTCAAGCGAGCGATATTACTCCAATGCAGCACTCTGCTCTACAGAGTGTTACTTTTATTTAGTAATCGACCGTGGTACATCTAAAATGAGTTGTTTCGGTCTCCTAAATTCAGACTAAGGATAATTAAAAAATCTAGAGATTTTTTAACTACTGCTTGGCGACTTTCTATACACTTTCAGATAGCAACACTGACTATGACGAGTTCATGCACATCTGCATCCTGATGGTATCTTTATTGTGTCAAAAGGTGAAATGTATAGGATCCCTATAATGTTGCTCTCTAACCCGTTCTTACGAAACATGATTCCTATGATTTTATACAGTCGTTCAAACTTTCAATGCTCGCTCCTAAAAAAACTGCGAGAAATGACATCATGTTTTTAAGCCACAGAATTTATGTGTTTATTTTGTATTTTGTAAGTTGACCAATTATTTTACCGGTTATTATGTATGGCTGTGAAACTTCGACTCTCAGTTTGAGAGAGGAACAGAGATTAAGGATGTTCGAGAATGAGGTGCTTAGGAAAATATTTGGAGCTAAGAGGGATGAAGTTATAGAAGAATGGAGAAAGGTACACAACGCAGAACTGACGCATTGTATTCTTCACCTGACATAATTAAGAACATTAAATGCAGACGTTTGAGATCGACAGGGATATAGCACGTGTGGTTTAATCCAGAAATGCATATAGAATGTTAGTTGGAAGACTTGAGGGAAAAACCTTTGGGAAGGCCGAGACGCAGTTGGGGTGATAATATAAAAATGGATTTGAGAGAGGTGGAATATGAAACTAGGGACTGGATTAATCTTGTTTAGGATAGTGACCGATGGCGTGCTTATATGAGGGCGGCACTGAATCTCCGGGTTCTTTAAAAGCCATTTGAAGAGTCCACTGCAAGAATGATGGATGCCACTTTCTTGTCGAAAATTAACCCAGACTATCAATGCATAGCTTAAGACATATAGAATGTACATAGAGAGTTATATGGCATTAACACTGATAGTCATTGTCCAGTAATGATCGGAAAATCACAGTTAAGCTTTGAGCACTAAGCATTTCAAATTTTCAATTGCTTCTCCTGAAAAATGTATTCCAAATAACATCCATCATTCTTGCAGTGGACTCTTCATTTGTAAGTTACTTCTGTGACAGTCAGGGCATGTAGCACATATAGATGAATTCAAAAATGCATATAGAATGTTAGTTGGAAGGTCTGGGGGAAAAAGGCCTTTGGAGAGGCGGAGACATACATGGGAAGATAATATAAAAGTGGATTTGAGGGAGGTGAGATATGATGCTAGTGAGTGGATTAATCTTTGCTTAGAATAAGGACCGATGGCGGGTTTTTGTGAGGGCGGCAATGAATTTCCGGTTTCTTTAAAAGCTATTTGTAAGTAAGTAGTCTACGTAGCCTAAGTGAACTTTAAAGTGGCGTATGATTTTTTTTTTGTCTCTCAGGTTCCACATGAAAGTTGTGCAAACTTACGTTCAATTTGTTCCAAATTAAAGTGTGTTTGATTTCACTTGTAGGTTCATCGCCTGACTATACCTGTAGTCAAGCGAACAGTGTTTCAGACGCTGGTTGCGAATGTGTTCCGTTTATAGTTCTTTTAAATTGAAATGTACTTGCTGCGCAGTTAACAATAGCGAGTAGGGTAATTAAATCCGAGCTCTATTTATTATATACAGGGTGGGGCATAGGAACCAAGTGTTTTTAAAATAATCATAAAACAGTTAGTTTTTGTTTTCAACACATTTTATTCCAGGGGATCTCTTTTGATTTGGGTGGTGTTGACGTACTGTGTCCTTTAATTCATCTAATATTCGGGGCTTATCCTCGTAAACACGTGCCTTTAGGTCTCACATAGAAAAAAATCACGTGGACAGGTCAGGGGACCGAGAGAGCCATGGAACGTCACCAAATCTCGAAATGAGACGATTGGAAAACAGGAGGCAAAGAACTGCCATTAACGCTCTGGAGATATGCGCCGTGGCCCCATCTTGCTGAAACCACCTACCTTGTTTGGGTGTAAATGTAAATCGCCATGCAAAATCCGTCTTACCGTACGATTGCTGATTCCAAGAGCAGCTGAATGTCTTCGAGCAGAGCGGCCTGGGCTGCGCAGTATCGCTTATCTGACTGAAAATTTTCTGGAGTACGTACTCTGGGTTGGGGGCCGGGCGATTTATTCTTCAGTATTGCGCCTATTTTTTTTAGATTTTTTGACCCAACATAAGGTTGTGTCACGCACGGGAACAGAATCATTGCGATTAATATTGAATCTGTAGCAAAACTCACGCCGTATGGAGGTCACCGACTCGCCATTTCTAACAAAACAATCATACGCAAACATGCGTCCACTGCTCCATGATGCCGACTGCAGGTGAAATGCTATGAGCCACGGAATGGACTGTCACATGCCGCACGTCTCTCCCTTTCATAATGACCGAGTACAAGCCATTTAAAAAACACTTGGTTCCCATGCCCCATCCTATACGTGATTTAGTTCACTTTGTACCATCGAAATAACTACCTAATTCTTAACCCATCCTCAGCTGTTATGGTATCGCTTGCCTGAGAACCGGTTCCGACTTCCGAGTCCATGAAATACGTACGCCGTTTGTGTTGCACAGTACATGCACGCAGTGCAGGTATCTATCTGACCATTACTGTTGTAGATTATCATTGCTCCCCTTAGTCTCTTTCAATTATTTGATCATTGAATCCGGCTGCTGTGGTTTAAACTGCTTGCAACGCATGATTTGAGTTTGAACATAATGGTGTTAGCTGGGAATTCTGACTATCGCGGGTGCAAGTTAGAGAGGAAACAGAACACACATTGTCAGTGACTCAAGAGGAATTCCCTATGGGGGTTTATTCACTTGGTGAGATGCGGGAAGGAACTTTCTGCAGTTAAAGCCAGTGATGCAGAACTTTAGTTGCTATTTATTGGTCCTCACAGTAAAGATGTAAATTGCAGTATACTGTTATTCTGTTATTGAAAACATCGAACAGAAATGTTTGTTTGTGTACTTGTATATGTATTTCGTTACTTGTTTGGTTATTTATGTATTTGATTATTTGTTTGTTTGTTTATTTGTCAGTTATTTATTTCTTTATTTATTTATGTATTCATTATTTATTTATTTGTTTTTTCTTTATTTCCTTGTTTGTTTGCTGATTTCCTTCTTTGTGTGTGTGTATATATATATATATATATATATATAGAGAGAGAGCTGAAAATGGGTCAACGAGACGAGTAGATATTTTAACGTACAATGCTGACACTAAACAGGGCATCATTGTGGACCCCACGATACGTTTTGAAGTAGCATGTCATCAGTCAGCTGAGGTCCACCTTGAGAAGAAGTCGATCTATGAGACTACAGTCAACTATTTCAACCTCAAATATGCCTTAATTCACGTTGAGGTATTCGGCTTGCTCATAGATGCTCGAGGGACTATACCAGCTTTTTTCGAAGAATTTCGATGGCAGTTTGCTCTGCCAACATCTCTGAGGGATGACATTGTGATAATTGTGTTAAAAAAAATCCTGCCAAATCCTAATTAATCACATGGTGCCACATTAATAGCAATTGTAATTTTTCACGCCCTTTTCTTTGTTTCCTTTCTTTAAAATTTAATATCTATGTTTACATATGTATAACAATTATAATTGTTTTGAGGATAGGCCTATACTGAGTCCGTAAGAGCTACCCTCAATGGGGGGGGGCAGTTTAATATTATATATATATATATATATATATATATTTATTTAGTCAATCAATTATTTAGTTATTTATTTACTTTTTCATTCATTGTAAAATTTCTCCTGTTTTGCGCAACGAATCATACCGTTCAATATATTAACGCTTGAAATGCCCGATCTTCAAAATAAAATGTTTTCTGCAGTGTAATTCTTAATAGGTTTGTCTACTGTGTTCAGAATCCATGCTTTTAAAGTTAAAGTTTTGTGCTTGCCTTTGTAGTACACGCTTTTGTTTCTTCCTGCTTCTTTTTTCAACTGAAACAATGTTTCCATTTCTATTTTCACTTGTTAAAGTTATACAATAAAGTATCATGCATTTATTGTCAAGAATTTTGTCGATAAATAAATATACAGGATGATCCAGAAACGCTGCCCACATTTTGGAATAGGGAGTCCTAAATAATGCCATTGGAGAGTACACATGCTGGTTTAATAACTTTTAATACTAAGAAGAAAATGAGCCTTGATTGAATACAGCTTTCATCACCCCTGATACTCTTTTAAAATGCATCCCGCATGACACATGAGCCATGCGAGTACAATAATACCAACATAGTAAATTTGTCTTTCATGTCAAATGAAGCACACTTCAGTTTGTGTGGATATGTGAATAAGCAAAATTATCATACTTGAGAGGTGTCGTATTAAAAAAAATAATGCTGTCAGATCAATCTTTAGAGAATTTACATTGAATAGGCCTATATGGAATAAAATACGCATGTTTACTTTATGTTTGAATTAAGTTTTATTTCTGTGTTGCTTGGGTAAAGGGAGATGTCATAAACAAGCTTAGGATCCGAGACAACTTAATAATGAAGTGAAGTTAACATTGTAACGGAGTATAGATGGAGTGAGGTGGCGCGGTAGTTTTGTTTACCTGTGCGTTAGAACGAAACGAACTCAGGCCATCACAGTACATTTTCGATATACTATAGTGAACAGTTTTTTCGAACTAGTTGCAAGTATGTACTACATGATTGTTCATTGTAACGCTAACGACTTCAATGTCGCCGAGGGACATGAAAACTTGTGAGGTATGTATTCTACTTCATTTTCCATCGTCACTAGATTGCACTATTAACAGTAGAATATAACGCAGCACATTAACGTCGTTGTTTACATTCACAGTATGTCTGTCTACTATGTTCAACTCTATAGTCAAGTTGTGCGTACATTGGTTGCTAAAGTGTCTCGAATCCTAAGCCTGGTTATAAAAATGAGTTTGGGGATAAATGAAAATTAAACTTCGGACCCTTATTGCATATAATTTTCTACACAAATAAAACACATCAATTGCTAGTATTCTTTTGATTTTTGCACTCACCTGTATAATTTAACTTGTGTGTTCATCTGGCGAACAAATTTCCATCTGTATCCGAGTAAAAATGACTTATCCCCCTTTACCCGAACACCACAGATTTATTTCCAAAACCATCGGGTGTTTTTGATGCACCCAGTACATTATTAAAGTTTTACTTGAAAACTAGGACGGAGAGAAAGTCGGTGAATATATCCTTAGATTTTGAGTTCACTCTCACAAAACAATACAAACAAATCTGTGACATCGATTTGACAATCCCTTTTTTGTTAATAAAACACAGTGCATGAAAAATTCAGACCTTCAAAGTGGAACTGTAAACACTTCCTTCGTTCCTCCCACATTCATGTCCACTTTGAATCACGTTATAACATGCTATTGTATGATAATCTCACTTCAATGCCCGACAGTTTGCCTCCAGTCATCACTGTTGCTTTTCGGCTATCACACAAGCTGCTGGACAGGTGCGAAAGCTCTGAGAAGTTGAACAGTTGTCGACATAATCAATTAATCAGAAGGTAGCTTATCGCTACTTCTGTGTCCACGGGGTGTCCTGCACCGCAGAGATAAAGGGAACCCAGTTGCATGACCAGGGATTAGGCCCTTCTTTGATATTCAACAGTGTCATGATGGCGTAATGATGGATTGCATGTTCGTCACAATCCGGAATTGTTGACATACTCTTGAATATGTGTTCTTTGTACAGAAAGCATCTTCATGCTTCAAACTACATTAAAGATCAAACAGTTTCAACTAATAATGTATGAACTTATGCATATCTCATCGCTAACCCTTTGATATTTGTGTTTTAACATGAGATATTCACGAACTAAATCCGCGCGTTACAATCGCCTGTGATATTCTTCTTTCATTCCAAGATTTAGTAGCCCATGACTCATTCCGAAGCTAATACAGGGTGAGTCGTGAGGAAAGGTACATGATTTGAGGGGTGATAATATTGGTGATTCTGAACAAAAAAGTTTATATGAACATATGTTCTGTTCTTAATTGTTTCGAAGCAAACTAATTTCCATTACAATGAGGAACTGGAAAAGTGCAGGTGATAAAGCCTGTGTGATGAATCTGGTCTCACTGTGAAAAGAGAGAGAAAGGAGATATGTCTTACCTCGTCTGTGTTGTTATGGCGATGGGGGGAGTGGAGCGGTGCCGGCCATCCATCCATTGGCGGAAGGGACTAGTTTATACATTCTGTAGCGCAAAATAAAATAACAAAATATCACTCTTCGTACTGTGTAGTTCCGTCACTGAGCTTGTCTTTCAAGAATCTGAGTTCCGGTAGCCTGTAAAATAACAAGGTTTTGAAAGGAATCCCGAAAATTTACAACCCTCATTTGAAGGAACTTGGTTTTATTGCTATTGAGACAAGATAAACCTTACCAAGTATATTAAATTAAAACATTGTTCCTTATTTTAAAGGCATGTTGTATAGTTTCCGATAAAAATATATCGGAATTAAATAAACAATGTATTTGCCGTCTTAGATAGCTTATCAATTGCTAAGTGATCATTTATTAACATAATTAGCATAACATGTAGAGCGATTTTAAATCGATGAACGTTTTCGGCAATGATTTGCCATCTTCAGATAATTGAAAAGTGATGTTACAATGTATGAACACTTTACAAGGTTTATACACAAACAATGTCATGGTTAAAAATCAGTTATCATAGTTAAAAGGTGTAAAATAATTAATGCTAATTGGTGAATGATAAAATTAAAATTGATTTATGGAACACCATTGGTATTGTGTTTACCAATGAATGTTAAATGTTATGTTTTATTTAACGACGCTCGCAACTGCAGAGTTTATATCAGCGTCGCCGGATGTGCCGGAATTTTGTCCCGCAGGAGTTCTTTTACATGCCAGTAAGTCTACTGACATGAGTCTGTCGCATTTAAGCACACTTAAATGCCATCGACCTGGCCCGGGATCGAACCCGCAACCTTAGGCATAGAACGCCAGCGCTATACCAACTCGCCAACCAGGTCGACTTTATCAATGATGTTTCTATACCTCAATATATCAAAATTATCTCAAATATAATATATATATATATATATATAGGTGTAGTGTTCATATTAGTACCCTTTAATAACTTCAGAAAAAATACTGGAAGACGCATTTATCTAATTTAATCAGTTAATAATTATTACTTGTAGGCTTAATATATTTATATTATTTTATTATATATTATTACGATGTACTGAAGTACATATGATATTTCCGTGCAGAAATTCTACGTCATCTTATGATGAAAGATGAGTGGAACGGAGAAAAATTCTCTCCGGCACCGGGATTTGAACCCGGGTTTTCAGCTCACTAAGCCACACCGGATTCCCATCCCGATGCCGGATTTAATCCTCTCAGTTTTAAGTTCCACCTCTTGTGTTCCCTCTAGTGGCCTACTCTCATGCACTGTGTCATAGATGTATGACAGTGGCACTATGCCCGCACATGTGCAGAGATGCACTCGTTGTGAGTGATTAAGTGGCAGGGATCCGACGGAGTAAGCGCCGTCTTAAATCACTAAGTGATTATTATTCGCATATCTTATATTATTACGATGTACCGAAATACATATATGATATTTCCGTGCAATGCATGAGGGTAGGCCACTAGAGGGAACCCAAGAGATGGAACTTAAAACTGAGAGGATTCAATCCGACATCGACTGGTCAGGCTAAATAAATACATGTCACCTTAAAAAATAATTGCCACCTTAATTTTAATTTACACTTTACACACAACATTTTAAGTTATTCTTGGAATCTCCTTAAGGAAGGACAGACCTCAAATACCGCTGCAGGTAGGTCATTCCAATCATTTATAGTTCTATTTAAAAATGAGAATTTACCTACATCCGTTTTCTGTTTCCTACATTTGATTCTAAAACCATGATCGTTCCTACCATGGTATATGAAAAAGACACAATAAAAATAACTTTTTTGTACATCATTCTGGTTTATAAATACGTTGGCTTAAATTGGATTACGATGGAAAGCAGGATTAGCATTAAAATTGTAATTTTATAAAATATGTACTGTATACTGATCAGAATGGAAGTTTAATGAGTATTGCTTTTTGTGTTTCAGTCACATTCAGTTCCCATAAATTGTAAACCATCTGTGATGTTCTGCATTGTTCTCTAGCTTAGGAAACCTTGTGTTGTAAATGTATTTTTCAGCAGCTCCTAATATGATACAGCGTCACTTGTCTTTTTCTCAGTGTAGTACTCACAAGCAGGGACGATATTTCCTGTGCCCTTGTATAGAGTGTCATTCGCTTCGGTGTTATAACGTTGTGATCTTGACGAGGAGCGGGAAAGATTACTGAATTACATTTTAAATTGGAATCTTTTTCAAGATCAGTAGCAGACGAGTCAGCCTTTAAAGTCGCTGCCACAAAGTCGCACTTAGAAACACACTTAATTCTAAGTGTATTTCTAAATGTGACAAACTTCAGAACTTGTACACAAACCTGTTTTCTGCCAACTTGTGCACATATGTCCAACTTAGGAAAATTTAATATTGTAAAGGTTTTACCCTTCAGATTTAAATGGCATAACACTACTTTGTGTCCACCGCTGTGGAATAACGGTTAGCATGTGTTACCGTGAAACGAGCGGGCCCCGGGTTCAAATCCTGGTTGAGATAAGTTACCTGATTGAGATTTTTCCGGGTTTTTCCTCAACCCATTAAGAACAAATGCTGGATAACTTTCGTTTCTAGACCCTGTACTCATTTCATTGGCATTATCACCTTCATTTCTCTCAGAAGCTAGATAACCATAGCAGTTGATAATACGTCGTAAAACAAGTAAATTAAAACACAAAATTGTAAACAAGCCTCATTCTTACGTTTCTAAAGAAATAATGGAACATGTGTGCTTATTATACCGGGTGATTCAATAAAAGCGTGCAAAAATTAAACAAGAAATAATTTTACGTTTAGCACAAGTCAAGCAGGAAATTATTCAAATCTGCTTTACAGGGAGCTTTATCTGAAAGACAAGATTTGCATAATACTTCTATTAGATTTTATATGAAGTAAAATATTCACTTATGTAATTAACTTTTCAAGTTCTTATAAATTTCTATACAAGCTTGTTATACAATACATATAATGACCTTTAATGAGTCATAAACATTAACGTTTTAGGGTTGAATACAAAATTTAAGGGCCTTATGGTGGGTTGTGATGAATGCTTCTTATAAGTTCTTTTCTTATTGTTACAGGTAAGACTTCACATCTTTTTTTGGACCGACTGATGAGAAAAATGTAAGATGCGCAACGACACATACAACACATGATCTGTGCTTAAAAAGAATCGAAGGTATGTAGATACAGTATACATGCTATTCCTTGCATCTCTGTAGTTTCAGCTGTGAGCTGATTGCCTTAAGTAGCTAACGGAAAGACTGAATCCATTAATTATTGAATGAGAAGCGACTGTCGATTAGCGAGCGAGTGAGTGAGTAACATTTCTCCATTTTAAACTATGAGTTGACTGCAACAATTAACTTATTGATAAAATGAATAAAGTAATTAGGGACTGAGTAAGCTCACTTAAGTAATGGAGTAAATGGACTAAATGTATAAATGAATGTATGAATGAATAGGTAGATGAGTAAATGAATGAATTTGTTGGATGAATGAATGTTTTGTTGGATAAATGAATGACTAGATAGGTGAATGAATTGTGAATAAAGTAATGCATGGGTGAACTAATGAATACATTGATTAATGAATGAATGAATGGGTGGCTGGGTAAATGGATGATTGGTAACGATGCGTGGATGAATGAGTGGCTAGATGAATATATGAGTAGGTGAATAGATGAATGTATGGGTGAGTACATGGATGAACGAATGGGTAGGTAAATGTATGGGTGAATGAATGAATGTATGAATGAATGAATAGGTAGGTGAATGAACTTATAAATAAATAAATGGTTGGTTAAATGAGTGAATGAATGGATACCGGTACGTGAATATGTGGATGAATGAGTGAATTAATGAATGGAAGGATTGATGGAATTATGAATGAATTAATTAATTAATGGATGATTGAATAAGTGAATAGGTATATAAATTAATGGGTAAAAGAATAAATTGATTGGTAGATAAGTAAATGGGTGAATGAATAATTGGGTGTGTAGAAAATTGAAATTATGGTTTATTTAACGACACTCGCAAATGCAAACGTTATATCAGCGTCGCCGGTGTGCCGAAATTTTGTCATGCCAGTAAATCTACTGACATGAGCCTGTCGCATTTAAACACACTTAAATGCCATCGACCTGGGCCGGGATCGAACCACAACCTCGAGCGTAGAAAGCCAGCGCTATACCAACTACGCTACCGAGGCCGACGGGTGGGTAGATGAATGAATTATAGAATTTGTTGAATGAATGAATGAATGAATGAATGAATGAATGAATGAATGAAAGGATGCATGAATGAGTGAATGAATTGAGTCAGTGACTATTTATTAACTGGTGATTGAGTGGTTTACTGTTGTGACTAGATGATTCTCGTAATAATTGGCTGACTGAATTACTGACTGACTAACCTGCTAATTAACTATTGATTAACTAAAACTTTTTTTTTCATTCTGACTGCATGAAATACAGAGAGAGAGAGAGAGAGAGAGAGAGAGAGAGAGAGAGAGAAAGAGAGTACTTTGAATACGAGTATTTCTCTTACTCCACTTCGTATTTAGTTACCAGTCATATGCTTCAATGGGAATATGGTTAAACATAAAGAGAAATTGAAGATCTAATCATGGACTATTCGATGTTCCAATTTTTCCTCCTAGAAACTGCAGAGAGAGATCTGGTCCCGGGTATCGATCTGTGAACTTGTGGAACACAAGCTGGCAAGGCATGCTGCGGACATCTCTTTGGTTCAGAGTTCAGTGGGTAGCATTTGTTCAATTGTACGTTTTCTTTATCTTTGTTACTACGAAAAAATTTATTCGACAGGGATCTGCAACTCAGAAATTCTGGTCACAAAGAACGATTTTTTTTATCGATATTACATTCAGACTTGTCCTAAAAAGTCGGATATCTGTACAATACAGATTGTACCAAATTATATCAAATTGTACAAAAAATCCACTGTACGTACAAGCGTACAGACCATTTAAAATCGTACCAAATGCGTACAGGTGTACTAAAAGTGGCAACACTGTAATATCGGACGCGAAGATGGAGTTTACATTTAAATTTCCCTCTCTCTCATCCCCATCCTCCTCCTCCTCCTCTTCCCCCCCCCCGCTCCTTTTACAGCTTCATTATTGCATTTCTTCGTTCGATGTTTTAATTAATTTTGTTTACAGCTATCATTTTTGTGGTAGCGAATGGCAGATCTTCAGTTTCATAAACTGGTTACTCTTATTGCATAATTCATACTCATAAACATTTTAAAAGCCGCCGGCGCTGCAAATTCATGAGTTCTGAATTTCATTACCTTCAACCGCAATATTTAATCCATTGTTTCAAGAATTGTATATTAAATTTTACTTCTTTGGAATAAATACGGATCCCTGACAACTAAAACATTAATCTGGTTATAAAAATTGAAATAAAACAAATGGCCACTAACGAGTTGTTTGAACACGTCTTTCTGATTTCGTTATTTTATTTGGAACACTGAAAAGAGGACAGGAATGAGATTGAATTCAATTAAATGTCGAAGTAAAGTTACAATTAAGTTAAGGTATCGTTAAATGTAAGTAAACAGCGAACGAAAAAAGAATGGACAAAGTCCCATAAACTTCAAATAGTGTGTTACTGCAGAGAAAATTTAGGATTATATCAAGAAAGGTGCGATTACGTCTACAAAATGGACGATCAAAGAATCCCATTAAGAGGGATTACATATAAAAAATTAACGGCATAGAAATCAAGAAATATCTACTGAGGAATTGAGTGAAGAATGACGTATGAAATAAATTAATTATCGGTACTTAAATTGTACATTTCATTCCATAATGAACTACACCATAAGTAGGTATTTCCACTGTTATACTGCAAGGATCCACCGCTGTCGAGTAACGATTGGCATTTTTTTAGTTCCTTTTTTGAAAATTCCAATAATTCTAGTACTAAATTAAAATAAAAGAATGGTATTCAATCATATGATTTACTTCAATGTAAATTAGGCAATTATAAATTTACATTAGGCCTATATTATAAAATTGAAGAGTCCACTACAAGAATGATGGATGTCATTTTGAATACATTTTGCAGGAGAAGCAATTGAAAGTTTGAAATGCTTAGCGCTCAAAGCTTAACTGTGATTTTCCGATCATTACTGGACAATGACTATCAGTGTTAATGCCATATAATTCTCTATGTACATTCTATATGTCTTAAGCTATGCATTGACAGTCTTGGTTCATTTTCGACAAGAAAGTGACATCCATCATTCTTGCAGTGGACTCTTCAATTGTTAACGTTTTCGCCATTCACTATGGCATCTTCAGACACTGATAATTAGACGTATCTTGTGAAAAAATACATTGCATAAAACTGTAGTGAAGATTTTTATGTAATATCAAAGTATAGATTGTTGATGTCAATATTAAAAAACATTAAAAACTGTGAAACATTTAATTGTACCAATTAAAATCAAAATTTCATATATGCATATTTGAAATCGGAATTTAGTTAAGTAACCATATCATATTACGCTAAAATAAATGTACATTTGTTTTGTAATCATTTTATTGCAATTGTATTTAATTTTTGTTATAATCACCATCTTCTTCTTCTTCTTCTTCTTCTTCTTCTTCTTCTTCAAGGTTTAGGCCTTTCGTCCTGTTCCGCCTCCATTAAAATTGATCTCGCCAACGTTTTACTGGTCTTCCTAATGATCTCCTTCCTGATGGGTTATAATTCATGGCTGCTCTCATTATACTTGTTGTTGGGATTATATTTACGTGTTCTTTCCAATTATGTTGATATTCTTTAATAAGTTGAGTTATACTATCTAATTTTAATTCTTTTCTAATATTTCCATTTCTTTTTTTTGTCCAATAGTGTATAACCCGCGCAACATATCTAAGAAATTTCATTTCACCTGCTTCAATTCTTCTTTCTTCATTTTTCTTTAGAACCCAAGATTCGCAGCCGTATAGAAAAGAAGGAATTGCCATTACTTTGTTATGATTTAGTATAAAGTTGTTATTTATAGGAATGCTCCCGAACAAGATCTTGCTCAGAAGGGTATGCGCGATGTTTATTCTGTGCAATACATTCTAGCCGAAGGACGACTAACAAATGTTTCTCCCTCACCAGTGACGACTAGTTCTGCTATGGCGCATCAAACTTTGAAGCATTATGTCATTCCTAACGAGCTGTAACGAAGTCCGTCATGACAGGCTTCGAACAGCGTGCGATATCAAATTCTGTCAGGAGATACACTGTATATACAGAATAGTAATCGAAACTCTGAAAATGCTTCAGCAGGTATATGGGAAGAAGCCGTGAGCCGTAGCATCAGAGAATTGGAAGCAAGTAGTGGTTTCTGTAACTAATTTAGTATAGCAAATACACTTGTTTAAATAACATTTCTGGCACGGATTTCTTTTGTCTAGCTATGTTAGAAAGAATATCGAAAAATGAATGTTACGAAGGTGCCATAACTTTCCATTATGCTTTCCGTGCGTTTTTCAATTCATAATTCAGATGTAGCATCATTTTTTGCTAATAATAATGTATTTTCTTGAACTGTTATTGAAAACACACATTTTTCACTTTTTTGTTTCATTTCATTTATTGCAATCCATAGATCTTGCAACATTGTAGGGTTTGAGATGTATGTATGTATTTATTTACACTGCAAGTGGGCAAGCACCCGGTGGCAGTGGTATACACAATATAAACAATACACAATAAAATTACAATACACAATAAAATTACAATACACAATAAAATAAGAATACACAATACAGTTTAACACAATAATTACAATTAATAATAAAACATAAAATAACCTAATTTTACAATACAACCTACATATGTATAGGCCTTACATAGGTTTCAATAGTCTTTCACTTTACTCTCATCTCACTCACTGTAGTGGCACTATGACGCATTTCACTGACACTTTAGGACACATTTCACTGACACTTTAGGATACATTTCACTGACACTCTATAACACATTTCACTGACACTATAGAACACATTTCATTGATGCTGTGAATTATCACTGATCGGAACTATTCACTGCACTGTAAAACCATAGCTTCACTGACTCACCTCGCTTCACTGATACAACAGTTCAAATAAGACAAATAATTACACCCTTATGCATACTTATAAACAGAACTACATTTAAGCTATATAAGATATAGAACAAGTAAAAAATTTAAAAAATATATATAATATATAGTCAGTAGATTAACAAGCATAAACAATTCATCAGTTGACCAGAAGCCCGTAGAAGATATGATCAAGCCTATGGAGAAATTTTGTTAACTCTGTTCTGAACTTTTTCTTTTGTTCCTTCACAGCTCCCAAACATTCAATTTGCTAATGCTTCTTATTTTAAAAATCAATTAAAAATTATTGTTTAGGGAGAAAATGTAAAGTTTCAATTATTGTAATATTTCTGTTCTTCTTCTTTTCTTTTCTACTTTTTATTCTGCTGATTAAAAAAATGGCGTACTTAAAATTTTATGAAATGCCCCTTGAGCACAAGTTTGTACTCTTTCTGGGGGTGCTAGAGTGATTTTGATATAAAAACTATATATATATATATGTATACATTATATATATATATATATATATATATATATATATATATATATCATTTCTAGCAATAAATGAATGTTAATGCGAATTAGGCATTGCATTGAACATCATATTCAAAGCTTTGAGATAATTAAGCAGTGTACTAAAGAGCATAATACATTAATTGTAAACTTTTTATTAACAGCTGACGTAAGATTAACAGAGGGCAGATGAAGATCTTATTTGTATCTTATTTTCATTTTTTTATTGAAGTTACAAATTACATGTACATATTTAAAATATATAGTTTGCATAAAAAAAACAAACAAATGCTCGTGTGCTTGGGGCAGTTCCCGTTACATAATATGATACTAGAAGTTAAATGTTTTAATTACAATTTTAAAAGGAAATTGAGAAAAGAACACTAGTTGGAAAAAGAAAACAAAACATATCTATACAAAAAGTTAAAATAATGAACAGTTTCAATTAAAGAAATAGAACATTTAATTATCATACTAGAAATATTGTTATAGAAGTTACTTAATTCTGGATTTGTGTTAATAAATTGATTGTATAATCTTGGTCTATAATTTGAAAAATGAATTTGCTCAGATTTTGTATTGTATTTTTGTTAAAGTAAAGAGATAACAAATTTCGCCTAGTATTATGAAATGTTTCTCTGTTATCTTTGTATTTAAAACGATTTATATAGAAAAATTTCAACAGAGCTGAATTATAACTTGTTCAATATTTTGAACACAAAATTCTGAAAAAATTAAACGTTGGGTAATCAACGAATTTTGATAAACAAATTTAGTTGTTCTTCTTTGAAGCAAAGACAACCGGATAAAATGTGATTTAGCATTTCCTTCCTAATTATACCATATCTAAGTTTAGTCATCTGTCCGAAGACAGGTCTGAACCTCACAAGTGATACCAACAAGGCACCACTTATGAAGCGACTAGGCCAGTAGATAATGGGGTAGTGTGGTCAGTTCCTTTCCCATTCCATTGCATACATCGTCGATTAGCTACATATTACATTAATCAGACTTCAGATGCATATTGTTCTTCCTCTGACACGTATCGCATATCTAAATAAGGCTGAAATATTACTAAATATGTTATTCTTAAAATACGAATGGGTGAATAATTTCGGAGAATGACGAATTTATAAATAGTTTTACTGAGCCTATTATATAAGTAAGCTATATGTTTATCCAATATTGTGTATTGATCAATGATAATCCCTAAGGGCCGTATTCATAGACATTCTTAGCGCAGGCTTCCGGTGGATCATCAGCGAACTAACGTTTTTCGTATTCATAAGCCATTGTTAGCGATATGATATTTATGAATCCCGTACAAGTAACCAGTCGATAGCCGGGGATAGTTTAGCACGCTCGTAGCGCGGGCTAACGAAATGTCTATGAATAGCACCCTTAATATTTAACTTGTGAAGTTTATTCCAAACATGGACAATTACAATTTGTAGAGCATAAACAATAGAGGTGGAATATAATGATAGAGACTGGATTAATCTTGCACAGGATAGGGACCGATGGCGGGCTTATGTGAGGGCGGCTATGACGTGTGAGTTCCGTAAAAGCTATTTGTAAGTAAGTAAGAAAGAGCATAAACAATAAGAGTGATGTATCTTAATTTTGAAATTGAAATTCGAATTTAGTTTCTGAATACCAGTTATGTTTAATGAAGAAAGAATTAAGTTCGATTCCGTGACAATTAAAGAAAGTAGATTTGCATCAAGGCAGTTTTTGACAATACTCATGCGATCCTGGTAATGTAATCTATAAGTATTTGAGTACGTTGGAGAAGTTATATCTTAATAGCACGCTTGAAAAATCCAAAACCGTCACAAAGATACTTCCATCATTTTCATTCGCTAATGACAGATACAATTTCGCACTGTAGTGATTTCTGTTTTATGAGACGCGGAATGAATTGTGTAAATCAAACATGTCTTTAAATAAATAGTAGCTTAAAGACGAACCGCTTGTGGATAAAGGTGATGAAGGGTACGGTGAAATGCACACTTCCTTTAGGGGTTAATTTCCACAGCTGTCGTTTTGTGGTCTTGGGGCGTTTCTCTTTGATAGATGAGCTGTCAAGCATCTGTCATACTGTTACACACTTGCCGTTAGGCTGCCTCCTTCAGCTTCTGGCTCCCAGGTCCCAGCCGGGAGGTGTACGTATCTCTTAATTACTTACAGGTAGTTCGTGGATCAATCTCTGCCAGTCTCAGGGGAATTCCTTGTTCTGACATACTTTCCCTTGAAAGTAATATCATTCTTAGTTCATTATTTCGCTTGGTGGAGTATTAACACATCACAAAGCCTAATTGGACTGCAAATAGATGATGCTTGACGAGACATCTGCAACAATTCTCACGGCATTAAGACCATATTTTTATGTCGTTTACGCTAATGAGTTTTTCAGCCTGTATCGACTAGAATGAAATATTCTTTTAATGATAATTCTTCATTCTTCATTGACAGCACTTTTAACATTTGTTGTACCAAATACGATAAAACGTTAGTCTAAAACGTGTTGAACTAACAGGGTTTAATTATGTACTGTGTTCATAAGAATGTACTAGATACCTTTGTAAATAATAATAATAATAATAATAATAATAATAATAATAATAATAAGTGATAATATTTATTTCCATTAACATCCATTCAAGACGATCCTGCTACACTTTCGTGTTTACAGGTCTGTCTTGATAGTAATTACGAGTATGTACCTTGTGCCAAGTCGAACGCATTTCGGCTACAGTCATTGTTTGTTCTGGTAAAGCCAGTCTTAATGCACATTATCTTTTAACCTAGTACCCTAACATGTACCCTTAATACAGTGACCTAATCTATAAGTTCCACTATTCAATTTTGTGCCTAGTTTCGACGTGGTGTTAGCCAATTTCAAACAGTCGGTGTTCGCCGAACACCATGCCGAAGATATAGTACCTTTTTTAATTTTTAATAGCTAAGAGGGTACATAATTAAAAGTTGTTAGTTTAACAAGTTTTAACATTTTATCCTATTCGATAATTCTTTTTTTTTTCCCCCTTTCTTTTTTCGTTTTGTCTTTCTTTTTGCTTTTTTCTGTCTGTCTTTCTTTCTGCTTTTTTCGGTCTATCTATCTATCTATCTATCTATCTATCTATCTATCTATCTATCTATCTATCTATCTATCTATCTATCTATCTATGTATCTGTCTATCTATCTGTCTATCTATCTATCTATCTATCTATCTATCTATCTATCTATCTATCTATCTATCTATCTATCTATCTATCTATCTATCTATCTATCTATCTATCTCTATCTATCTCTATCTATCTATCTATCTATCTACCTATCTATCTACCTATCTATCTATCTATCTATCTATCTATCTATCTATCTATCTATCTATCTATCTATCTATCTATCTATCTATCTATCTATCTATCTATCTATCTATCTATCTATCTATCTATCTATCTATATCTATCTATATATATCTATCTATATCTATCTATCTCTATATATCTATCTATCTATCTATCTATCTATCTATCTATATATCTATGTATGTATCTATCTATCTATCTATCTATCTATCTATCTATCTATCTATATATCTGTCTATCTCTCTATATCTGTCTATCTATCTATATCTATCTATCTATATCTATCTCTATCTATCTATCTATCTATCTATCTATCTATCTATCTATCTATCTATCTATCTATCTATCTATCTATCTATCTATATCTATCTATCTATCTATCTATCTATCTATCTATCTATCTATCTATCTATCTATCTATCTATCTATCTATCTATCTATCTATCTATCTATCTATCTATCTATCTATCTATCTATCTATCTATCTATCCATCCATCCATCCATCCATCTGCCTTCTTTTTCATCAGTTTAACCTTCTATTCTACATACTTACAATTCAATGCAGTGTAGGGAAGGTACTCGTATATAGCTATGGACCAACACTTGACAGACACGCATTGCGAGCCTCCCTGGTCGTGTGGTCAGCAGGGTACAGAGCCACCGCTGAGACAACACAGAACAGCAAGTGATAAGTGATAAATACCAATGTAAATTTCTTCCATTACCCACGCCGGGATTCGGACCACGGAGCCGCTTGGTTGGAAGGCGAACACACTACTCACATAGCCACAACGGTGCAGTCTTTTAATTATGATGCTCTTAATAATGTAATTATAATCATAGTAATCATTACTATAACCTTCCATTCAAGCAGAAGACCAAATTGTCTGTGTGTTAGATTTTAGCCCATCTCTTCTTTGGACGGCTGAAGAATTTCTTCCCATATTATTTATTTACTGTGATGGAGTTAAGGCCATCAAGCCTTCTCTTCCACACCACCAGAAATGCAATACAACTACAATTAAAATTATACATCATGATGTAATTAATCTAATGTAATAAAGTGTGACATAAAAAAGTAACTGAACATACAAGTAGAAATTGAAAATAATAAAAATTACTCTAACATATTAAATGATACAAAAAAGAAAAAAGGAAAAACATTTTAAAACCATGGACTGTAATGAAGCATATCTCTGTCGTTGCATACGAGGCACATTATTTCTCCATTCGAGCTGGTAATTATAAAATGTATATCCGGGTGTAACTGAAGTTCCTGCATGACATTTTCATTTCTTTATGATCCCAGCGAGGATTATCCCAACGTTGTTTTCGTTAATTCCATTGAGTGTAATTTGATTTGGCTCTTCATTTCTCGTTATCCATGCCTCACTTCTATAACATAGCGCAGGTCTTGCTAATGTTTTATAAGAGTATTCTAATGTGTCGGTGTGTAATAACACAAACATTTTCTACGTATATTTAATTGCAAAGTGTGGGTAGATTTTTCAGTCTCTTATTTAACGACTCTGTATCAACTACTAGGTTATTTAACGTTGCTGGAATTAATGATAGCGAGATAGTATTTGGCGAGATGAGTCCGAGGTTTTCCCGGGGGATTACTTTACATTCGCCTTACAGTTGAAAACCCCAACCAGGTAATCAATCGAAGTGGAAATCGAACTCACGTCCGAGCCAGCTGCGGATTAGTACTTAAAACTCACCGGCGACTGTATAATTCTATCAATGTTTATATTTGATACAGTAAAGTTGTATTAATTGATTTGATCTGATGTTTGAATAAGTGGACGAATGTTACTCTAAGTAGGCCTACATTCTTGTAAAAATCCTACAGGCATACGATGCTTTTTCAGGTTGTTAGCTTAAAATAATTATCTGTTATGTCACGATGCGTGTCTCATTTTCCGGCGTGAACATTGTACCATTCAGCGGCTGGGGCGCGGAAGGATTTTGCGGTATGTTTATTACCATTTGGAGTTTTCTTGTATGGAATGAAGATTAATTATTCCCTTTTAAGATACATACATACATGCATGCATACATACATACATACATACATACATACATACATACATACATACATACATACATACATACATACGTCGACCTGGTTGGCGAGTTGGTATAGCGCTGGCCTTCTATCCCCAAGGTTGCGGGTTCGATCCCGGCCCAGGTCGACAGGCTCATGTCAGTAGATTTACTGGCATGTAAAAGAACTCCTGCGGGACAAAATTCCGGCACACCGGCGACGCTGATATAACCTCTGCAGTTGCGAGTGTCGTTAAATAAAACATAATTTTTTACATACATACATACATACATACACACACACACACACACACACACACTCACTCACACTCATACTCACAGTATTCTGCCAAATAGCAGATTTTCACTTCAAACCCAGCATTCTCCCATTTTTCCTATTTTCTGCCTTCCATCATGCCATGTTTGCATTTTTTCTTCGGAGAGTAAATGTGATAGCTTCTGTTGCTTCCCGCACACATTCTCTCTTTCGAAACTTTAAAGATACTAGGGGGGGACTGCGTGGAGATGAGGAGAGTGGATTTGACTAATTAGGCCCTCCGGACTTACCGAAATTCGCCGCTGGGGTTAAATATCAGTTCTGTTAGGGTTTTTGACCCGATCAAAGACCGGGAAATATCAGTTAGCCTTTCTGCCATTTGGCAGAACACTATGTATGTATGTTTAAGGTAGATTCGATAATTATCATCAGTGGTACAACAGCCCTCTTTGGGTCAGAGCCTTCTTTTGAAGTTCCTGCCAGTCTTTGTTCTGTGTCAATTTGGTTTTTGGTTTTCCCAGGAGTTTACTGTCTATAAATTATCACATCTTCCCATCGGAGTTTAGATTGAATAAATCAATCAACTCCTGTATCTCCTCATGAAGAGCATAGGGCATTCACAAAGTGCCTCCATCGGACACTATTCGTAGCCAACTTCTTCACTTCGCTCCATGTTTTCCCCTCCCTAGCAATTTCCTCCAAAACTGTTCTCTTCCATGTATTTTTTGGCCTTTCTCTTGTTCTACTACCCTGGGGGTTCCAATCCAAAGCCATTCTTTCTACTGTTCCATTGTGTGCCCTATCCAATTCCACTTTCATCTTTTGATATCTATTGTGATTTCTTTCTGATTTATCTCTCATAGTTCTGAGTTTGTGATTATATCTGGCCATCTAATTTTTTAAATTCTTCGTAAACATCTATTAACAAATGTAAGCAATAATCAATATTTTCAACCCAAATTATGGATACAGAGTCCGGCAGAGGAACGGGCTGTTTTAAGGAGCGTAAAATTTACTCCGTAAATCTCTTACAGCATAGTTGAGAGGCGATGAACTGCGCGCACTTTCTGTTGTTAGATCCTCTATATTTATCACGTTTGCTACCTTACTTATTGTCAACAGTTCACTTCCCACTCATTCAACATCCAAATACACACTCTACTCGAATACTGTCTGAAACCGAAATGATTTGTTAAAGAGTTGCATCGATCAGTCGCGTCAACCAGTCACACACAGTGAAAGCTCTCATTAAAACAAATGCTACAACGGCCAGCGTTCGATCTCATACACGACTAGTTGCTACAATGAGCGATTTATTGGCGACGCTGACAAGTTCATCGATTGCAGTCGCCTAGTGTGGAAGCTCTCATGTAAAACATTACTTCACGAAGAGTTGCATCGATGGATCGGCGCTGTCGATAGACTTGTAATGTCCAAACTGATCAGGAAGAGATAAACGAATTGGGTTGGTTACTGGCTGAGAAGAAACTGCCTACTGTAGAATGCACTGGAAGATATATCTAGTGAACGGAAAAAGAGTTCGGGGTAGAAGAAGGATTATCACTTATCAATCAATTAGTCCACTGCGAAATATCCACTGCAAAAATGTCCATCATCATTAAATGTCCAGTGTCGAATATGTCCACATTCATTAAATGGCCATTATAAATAATGTCCGGAGTTATTACGTGTATGATACTATGAATGTCTAGAACAATATTTATCAAATGTGAATAAATCACTTAACAAAGAAATGTAAGCTGAAACTGCAATATTCTGTACCGGTAACTAATTTTATTTTGTAAATGTCTTCTGCATTGAGGTCAACATGCAGGTTCATAATACGATATGAAAGTGCTCACAAATTTTGACATGATTATTGACTGTCCTTATATTTGATTGTATCGGCATACATTCCCTTCTATTCGACGTTAATTTGTAATATACTCGTACTTATTTATAGGATGTCTTACGTTTATGTAATCATAGCGAATTTGGATTAAATTATGGGACTCTCTGTCTCTTTCCGTTCTTGTGTTATGTTTTCTATACATTTTCATGATATAGCATTTTTTTTTTTTCAAATTTAGAGTGGAGACCTTCCACTACATTATTGGTCCATAAACACCTTGTAAAAATTTTTTACTTTGTTATTTAACGATGCTGTGTCAAGTACTGGGTTATTTAGCGTCGATGGAATTGGTGATGGCGAGATGGTATTTGGCGAAATGAGGCTCTTCGTAAAAATGTTGAATAATCGTCTGTGTACATATCATGTATTTCTATATATTGGACATTTTGATTTGTGGACATTTCTATATATTGAACATTTTGATTTGTGGACATTTCTGCATATTGGGCATTTTGATTTGTGGACATTTCTATATATTGAACATTTTGATTTGTGGACATTTCGACTAGTGGACATTTCTATATATTGAACATTTTGATTTGTGGACATTTCTGCATATTGGGGATTTTGATTTGTGGACATTTCTGCATATTGGACATTTTGATTTGTGGACATTTCTATATATTGAACATTTTGATTTGTGGACATTTCTATATACTGGACATTTCGATTAGTGAACATTTCTGTTTATTGAGCATTTAGATTTGTGAACATTTCTGCATATTGGACATTTTGATTTGTGGACATTTCTGCATATTGGACATTTCTATATATTGAACATTTTGATTTGTGGACATTTCTCTATATTGAACATTTCGACTAGTGGACATTTCTATATATTGAACATTTTGATTTGTGCACATTTCTGCATATTGGACATTTTGATTTGTGGACATTTCTATGTATTGAACATCTTGATTTGTGGACGTTTCTATATATTGAACATTTCGACTAGTGGACATTTCTATATATTAAACATTTTGATTTGTGGACATTTCGACTAGTGGATATTTCTATTTATTGAACATTTTGATTTGTGGACATTTCGACTAGTGGACATATTGAACATTTTGATTTGTGGACATTTCTATATATTGGATATTTTGATTTGTGGACATTTCTGCGTATTTGACATTTTGATTTGTGGACATTTCTATATATTGAACATTTTGATTTGTGGACTTTCTACATATTGGACATTTCGATTTGTGGACATTTCTATATATTGGACATTTTGATTTGTGGACATTTCTATATAGTGGACATTTCTACTAGTGGACATTTCTATATATTGAACATTTTGATTTGTGGACACTTTCTGTATGTTGAACTTTGTGCTATGGACGAATTGACCTGGAATGAGAAGATATCAGATCATAGACAACATTAAGATATATGGATTATTTGCGGACACCAAGAGAAGGGCGGAAAATAGGAAAGATCGGAAAATTCTCGGTTTACAGTGAATGACCTGCCCTTGAGCAGAAAACTATGAATGAGAAATGAATTAATATTGTATTATATTGTAATTAGTTGACAATCTATTCTAGAAGCTGTGGTTACAAATTCCATTTATCCAATATCCTCGTAATTAACTGCTTGCGAGGAACTGGAATGTTCATTAACAGTGCTCTCTGAAACGCTAGCCAGGCTGCGGTGTGCATACTTTGCATTAGAACGGGAATGGGAGAGACAAATCACAACACTAATTGGAGTAATCTACAAGTCACAGAATTGCTTTAACTACGTTCATTTATGCTCCGAGTTTCATACGTGTGTAAAGAGCAGATCTGAAGTGCTTATATTCGTATTCCAACAATTAACATAAAACCAGCTTGTATTAGCGGCAGGTATTATTATTATTATTATTATTATTATTATTATTATTATTATTATTGCTTCCAGTTCTGCCAGTTTGAAAGAAAGAAAAATGATGAAACTCGTTTTCTTTCAATTTGCATTTTCCAAACATTTATAATCATGGAAAAAGATTTCACCGCGTAATAACCTATATGTCAACTATGTTCTGATCACGTCCTTGAAATGGACAGTTTAGTTTGTTCAGCTGTTTATATATATATATATATATATATATATATATATATATATATATATATATATATCTGTTATGAACGCCAAATCACTATTCAGATAGTACTGAATAACAGAATGAGAACCACTGCTGACAGTACAGACAACGCTGGAGAAAGGGGTTCAGCGCGGAGAGGGGTGTTGTCACGTGGAACTTACGTCAGAGTTTAGGCACTGTTTTATGAAACACAATTTTGTGATGCCTGATTTACCGTACTCCAACCAGGAGAAAGTCTCAGGGGAATGAGACGCAGCGGGATTATGCTATGATTGAATGTTGATGTCATAAGATGTCACAAGGTCACACACGTGGGTACACGCATCTCCATTGGCTAACTCTCAAAGCACAAACGATAACACTGATACACACATATTTATACTACCCTAGTTACAAAATTAGGTCACGGTTAATCTCCTGGTCTTTTAATCCCTCCATACAGGAAATAACATATGCAGGAGAGCGCATGTTTTTAAACTGAGGTTATAACGGTAATATTATCTACCTACTTCGTTCCAGTAGATGACGCAATAGTAAACACATTCCTTTCACGGTTAATCTCCTGGTTGGAGAGCAGTAAGTGATAGCGGTGTCGGAGGCTACTTTGAAAAAAGAAAAAAGGACATCAGTGAAGTGGTAATTAGCAAGTTGGCCTGCCCTCAGAGCGCGGAGGAAGAAGAATGCAAAGAATAAAATTAGAAGAGAAGAAGATAGGAAGATCGGAAGATGAATCGGATCTATTATACAAAAGTGATTCCAAACGTTTGACAAGGTAACAGGATTGACAATTCCTCCTTTAACTCAAAGATAATAATATACTTATTTTCATTTAACAGGAAGCCGAGTGCATCACAGAGGCATTCAGGAAACAAATTAAACTAGATGTAATGAAATCAGAATCAAAAAACGTGAGTTTGCTCATCCTCCCAAAAATATTATAATAAAAGTGGATAGTAAAAGTACATTAATAATAATAATAATAATAATAATAATAACAATAATAATAATAATAATAATAACAGTGACTCAACTAATAGCGAACATTCCTGTTGGTTCTGTTTAATTCAGTACTTTTAATTCTACATCATTTTTTTTTTACTTACCGTCTCGTCGTGCTCTATAGTTTGGTACTCATTGTTTATATGCCCGCTTCCAATTGCGCTGCATAAGGCTCGACATTTTGAATTTTCTCACTTCACTCAACTTCACTCGCGAATTTTTCCAATTTAACTTTTCAACTGCTGATTGTTGCTCAATTGAAGTTGTAGCCTAGTTCGTTACGAATCGTTTGACACTACTGCGAACGTCCTATCGCTTCGCATTCTCGAGTTACACTGCCTCGGCTGCCACGCGACCCACCAGTTCGTGCCTCAACTTTCTCCTTCCCTCCTATCGCTAGATGACGTCACTCGCTCCAACTCAAGTCACGTTAGATACAGTAATCCTTCATCTGTCGAACACAGTTTACTTCATTGTAAGTTAATATGTTGTGTAATTTAGAAATTATAGACGCGACAAAACTGGGTTGAAAATGTATCGGTCGACTTTCTGGGATGACATCCTACTACTGGACCGAAATTATAGATGTATTCACGTCAAAAAAACATAGCCTACATACATTAACTCACTCAAGAATAGTTTGAATTTCTTTTATCTGTAGTCTATTATTTGTCATAGACCTAGCAACAATAGTGAAACAATTGAAAGAGAAGTTTATGTGAAAGTACATCCCATTCTTTTATGAACAACACTGTGCTATCATTTCAGCTATAAACTTACTTTTTAACAAAATTGAGAATATTTTTCGTGACTTTTAAATAACTACTCTGTATGCAATATTAAAGAGTATCGACAGTACCCTTAGGACTCTTTGTAACTTGTTACATCTTCATTTTATCTTTTCATGTCTTTCTGGATATCTCTCAATTTATTTTGCATATCAAATGGTTTCATATCGTAAATAGACTTCCTTGGAGAAGGATATACGAAATTTGAATAAAATTACAAAAATAACACTAGTAGGACATAGACTTAGTATAGAAGGAAACTAAATAATAGGCTGTCCGCAGTGATTTTGGAAATGTTTCATTGTCCAAAGAAGTTCAAAATATTCGTCGCCTATTCCCATATAATTTTTATATTAATCTTAACTCGTCATTCGCAATTCGATTCTAATATTTCTGTTTGACAATATTTAATCCAGAATCTCTGCATAATAATTTATACTTCCTTTCTTGTAATGCATGAGCAATTCTGAAGGCACATTAGGCTTTCTGCTTGGGTATTTTCATGTCAACAGCTGTACACAATGCCACATGACCATACTACTGAACATCTGTTTTCTGTACTTTGGTCGAATGTTGGTTTGAAACGCTGTGTTCAAACCATATTGTATTTAATATCGTATTGCAAGTCATACAGTGTCAAATTACCAATAGATTATGTGACCTCCAAGGCTGCTGGCCACTTGTCTCAGGTCGAGGTACGCCATCACATGAACTCACGTGATAATTTTGAAGGCGTGACTAATAAAACAAGGGACAATATTAGGAATTGGGTTTCTGAAAATACACGATGGATATTAGAGAATTCTGAAATGGTAATAATTCCAGCGGACTACCATGTAACACATTCACAAAGTCCTTATCTGACAACTGTTGTTGGAAGCAACGTGTTAGTTTGTATCATTTTAGTCTTGTTGATATAGAGTAGTTTTATTTCCATGCTCCTTTGATGTATAATTTATCGATCCCAATTGCTGCACTCGCAGGTTCTAACGGACGGTCAGTAAAAGCGGTAAGTTTTAATTCGTTGGCTGCTGGTGCATTAATTACTGAAAGAACATTTCAAAGCTTGATATTCTGCTCGTATTACAAGCTGACATGCGATATTCATAAAGGCTGCGCAGACGATTCGATTCTGGTGAAGATGTTCAGTCCCATAATATTACCGTTGACCCCGAATATCCTTGCAGTGTAATATACGTTGGGCTTACCTTAGCAGCATTAAAGTCATGGGCTCGAAATAGTCTTCGAAACATATTTTTCTGAATTCTCTCCTCAATTAGAGAAATGGCGATCTCTCTCTTTTCTTAATTCAATGTTGCTTTTGTTTTATGATTATGCTGTTGTAGCCCAAGAAATACTTTATCTTTCTGGCCACATAACCAAGTATTGCTTATTCTGAATGTATAATTTGTCTTTACTACTTTAAGAATTAAGAGTAAACGAGAAAATTCTCAAATTCTTGACTCATTATTGAAGGAATGAGGAGTGCGAGAAACGGTAACATAATAGTTTGTTAAAGCTTTAAAACTACAACTGAAATCAAAATTTGGATGAAAATAGCTATGTCTATGATTTACTGGGACTTCAATAGGTAATCGATGTACGAAACTGTTAAAACGTTTAGGGAGACGAATATACAGAGTGAACCGTAAGTAATGTTATTAATTTCGTGGGGTTATTCTTTGAGATATTTTAAACAAAGTTGCATACAATTTTACTCCGTTTTGCTTCCTTTTCGAGATGAAATTTGTTTTACATGAAACATTTCATAGCGTGTTTTGGGAAAGTCATTGATTTAATTTCTAATATGTTCAGTCAATTTAAGAAAGCAATGTATTACGATAATAAATGATTTGTCCTTTAAATGTGCAGAAATTTGATCTGAACAAATGTCAACTTTTCGTTCCAAAAAGGTATTTTAAAATATTACATTTGTTCCGATCAAATTTCTGTACATTTAGAGGACAAACCTAAAATTCTTTCAATCATTTATCTGTAGTAATGTCACGAGAGGTCTGAGATTGGCCGATAGATCCACGAGCGAAGCGAGTGGATTTATCTGGGAAATCTCAGACCTTGAGTGACATTTATTAGGACTATTTCGTGAATAAAATAAAAATGTAAATAATATATCCCTAAAATTCGATCACAAAATGTTAATAATTGTATATTAACGAATACTTAACCTATTCAAACATTGTGAAGTTGAAATACTCGTAGATGAATATCGATTACTGCAATAAAGAAATTTGATGTTATTATTCAGTAATGCCAATTGCGAAAAGCGAAAAATAGATTTAACAATGTTAATTACATGTACTGCACTTTTCTCTTATTATTATAACATAAATACATTTTCATTATCTGCTGAAATCATAATATAATTTAACAGTAACAGTGGGGACAGTTACATACCAATGCTTATGTATTCACAACGAGACATGTTGCTACACAGTGAAGCCATCTCTGTATAGATAGGCCTAATTAAAACACGAATTTTATTACGCCATACGGAAGGCAGTTTGATCAAAGACGTTATTATTACAATGCAAGGTCTTTGGGTTTGATATGCGATTATGTTACATAAATTTGAACATCTGACTTTCTATTAATTGTTTCATTTCATTCACAAAACACAAATTTTATAGGCTACAATTATAGGTTAAGTTACCTGTGGGAGCTGGACCAATGTCAGCTGTGTCTTCGTTACAACCAGTGCTACACGAAAGCATTTTTTATAGCTCGACAAACGCATTCTCGCTGTAGTGTGTAACGGAACTAAAGCTGCATCTACACAGTTCAGTATTCCTATCGCGTATGCGTGCAATCTGGGAAGAATATTGAAAGAATCAAGTTTAAAAGGTATGTTCAATTAAGATGCATGAAGATTTTGTGTCTACATGGTGCGCCGTTTTAAACGTCGTTATCACTGCGTAAATATATTAATTAATATTAAATATCAATCTTGCATTCATTGTTTTAAAGTTGAAAGAAAAGTTTAACCGTGTAGTTGCATCTTAATGTATTCATGATCATGAATTTACGGGGAAACAGTTGGCGACAACGACTAAACAAAAGAACGACCATGCGATAAATTGATAGCGATAAATCTAGCTGCAAAAATTATCGCAAGTGTGCAAAGTGTGACTGTGATTGGTTGGAATTCAAAATTTCATTACACTTCATTGGTCGAAAATGGAATGACGTCATATAAACGAATAGTCATTATAATATACTGTTCTCTTAAATTGACTGATCATATTGGAAATGAAATATTTAATATAAACCAATTTTTATCTCGAAAAGGAAGTAAAACGGAGCAAAATTGTATTAAACGTTTTTATTTGTAATAGGCTATCTCAAATAATAATCCCCTAAAATTAATGACATTACTTACGGTTCACCCTGCTTACATAATTTTTCATTTTAAGTTTTATTGTGAGCTATTCTGTGCCGCGAGGTAAACCCAAAATATTGGATCAGACTAATAAATTAAATTATATATATTTTTTTTTTCAGGAGTGTCTCTATAATTTTAAACGTACCTATGTAATTATTAAATTTCTTTCTATCGCGAAACATAAAACGAATTTATTGAGCTCTTTACACAACATTTAAAATTATATAATTTATAATAAATAATTGGCTTACGCTCGAAAAAACCAAAGCTTGTGCTGGGGAGTGTTCTTAGAAATATAAAAGTAAAATTATATACATTAAGCATATTAGGATGATGTACAAATATAAAACAGAATACATTACAAAATTAAATATGATTAATTATAATATAAAAAGGTAATAAATGTCAAGAGTCCATTTTTCAGTTAGATAAAAGTTTGAAAAGATAATTTGTAGGCTTTACTTTCTTTCAAACCGAAAATTGTTCATTAATGCTACCTGAGGATAATTATTAATAAAATAATTCTATACTCTTGGACCGAAATTAGAACTATGCTTCGAAATTCAATCAAAAGAAAAATAGCATCACAACTTAAGTGAAATGAATATGAACTCTCTTAATAATAAATAGATGACATACTGAGAATTAATGTATATTATGTTATAAGAAATTATTAGTTTATTAGTTAAGCAATACCCATTGCAGGAGATGCAATGAGCATGAAACTTTACCCCACGTGTTAGGTTGCTGCCCTCAGGGCGAATTACTGCGAATTGACAGATATAACACAGTCCACTCAATAACTGCTAACATATTAAGGGAACATGGTGAATACGAAGTATATGAGGAAGTTCAATGTCTTTCTACGGAAGGATCTACACGGCGTGCTGACATAATAATAATTGACCGAGATAAAAAAAACTGGTCTCATTCTTGACCCCACTGTAAGGTTCGAAATTAATGAAGATCAACCAAACCTGGTACATGAAGACAAACGCGCTATTTACCTTCCATGCTGTGATGATCTCAGTCATAAATATAATATTCAAGATTGGAATGTCATTGGACTTATGTTTGGTGCGCGAGGAACAATTCCCAAATTTACATTGGAGATCCTCAGAAAATTAAAGGTTCCTGATAAGATTCTTCAGACAATTGCATCAACCATTTTAAAATCTTCATTGAACATCATCAATCACCATCTCTATTCATCTTTATAATATTCAATGTATATTATTTATTTTCATTAAATTTTTATCGTTTTGATAGCTACCAAATCTTGTCGCAGAATATTCTTTTTTAAATTTCATTATGTATTTTTTTAACATTCATTTACATTTTCTTTTTTGTTCATTTGAATTGATTAGGATGCCGATATTTTAAATCCAAGATTTGGACGGCTATCATTTCGATGATATTCTCCCCTTATATTTTAATTGTTTTAGATATTGTAACTAGTTACTTTTTTATATAATGTAATTGTGTATCGATTGTAAGCTGAAGATGCCTGAACAAGGCAAAAAGTATGGTAATATATTTTAATATCATAAGTCATATGACAGACAATTATATGAGCAAAATAAAGATAAATGAATCACGCTGAAAAATATGAATAATATATCTAGTTTAATAATTTGGTAAATAAGCACGTGTTATCAGGGTCTAACTGCTCCAGATTACATAGGATCCGTCTTGATGCAGGACGGTTTACGTTGTAATTGCATGTAACATGAAACCCTTGTGCTGCACGGTTTGGCGCGTGCAATCTAATGAGGTAAATACATCTTATAAGAATAAAACGGAAGCGTCTGCGAGAACACACGTTGCATGAATTCTGTGTATTACAGACTGTAAGTAAATTACAGATAACAGGTTCCGAGAGAGTCTCATGCATAAAACAACACCATCTTCCGTCCGTGCAGCTTTATTTCTGTTCTTGAAGGCGTCAACTGTTGCCGCACTTGTTGGGCATTCGTACTGCCCATCTAGAGGTTACCGAGTCTGTTTATGGACTGTGATGGTTAATTTTGTAAGGACCTGGTCAGCGATTAAATTTAAGCGTCTTTCCTGAGAGTTTTTCTCCCCTGTGGCTCAAATACTAGCTGATTCTTGTTCGATTCCCGATGGAAAACGCAGATTCATCGCTCTGAAATTTGGTGAAGGCAGTGTATTCCTTACCTTGTTTTTTTGCTTATTTCAGGTTTACTACTACCAGTATTTAATACTACAGAACTCTCTCTCTCTCTCTCTCTCTCTCTCTCTATATATATATATATATATATATATATATATTTACTTACTCACTAACTTATTTGTTTATTTATTTATTTATTTATTTATTTATTTATTTATTTATTTATTTATTTATTTATTTACTTACAGTGCGTTACAATGTTGAATGACAGCATTGACCTACAGCCTTATAACTATCACTCACTTATCAACATACAAAAGTACAGAACTATTAGTACTGCTGTACTTATTACTAGTACTACTACTGTTGCTACTACTATTGCTACTACTACTACTACTACTGCTGTTGCTGCTACTACTACTACTGCTGCTACTACTACTATTACTACTACTGCTACTACTACTATTACTACTGCTACTACTACTATTACTACTGCTACTACTACTGCTGCTACTACTACTATTACTACTACTGCTACTACTATTACTACAACTGCTGCTACTACTACTATTACTACTGCTACTACTACTACTACTATTACTACTACTACTACTACTACTGCTGCTACTACTATTACTAGGCTTTAACAGCCATTGAAGCCTTTTCTGATTAATATTGGTGCTCAGATTCTGAACCGACTCTAGAGGACGGATGAGCACATGTATGTAGGCCTACTGCCTACTCTTTCTGGGGATGCTAGAGTAACAATATTGTAATATAAAACATCTACCTTTGCTCTAGCAATAAATTATTATTATTATTATTATTATTATTATTATTATTATTATTATTTAGTTAAAAATCGACATCTTACAATAAAACAGTACACACTTCCAGTCCACATAAAGTGAACGTAAACTATATTTTTCTGCCGAGAATTGAATCCGGAAACATTGAGTTTAAATTATTATTAATGGAAAAAAATTCGTTCTGGCACTGAAAATCGAACCCAGGACCTCTCAGCTTGGATCCTGGGTTCGATTCCCAGTGCCAGAACGAATTTTTCTCCCCTTAATAGTATTTACGTGATGACTACACAAAAGTCATGGTTTCACGATATGACCAGAGATGTTAAAGAGAGTTTAAATAATGGCGAAAAAATAGTCATGTAATACGCAATATTCAATAGCGGACGGCAAGGTCCTCAAATGAGAATATATTATACTGACTGAGTTTAAAGTTAGGAACGGACAATTGTGAATATTAAAGGTTATAATACTGTATTAGTAAATCTGGTATCTATATATTTGAACTTCATCCACAATAACTATTTCGGGAGCGCTGAAAACGTCCTATTAACGCCTAGAAATTAAAGGTTTCAAACGGTACACTAGTGTCAAATCTCACTTGTTATGTTTTCTGTACTTGTAGTTGAACCTGTAGAGTATTGCTGGACTAGCGTTATGCAGGCTTGTTTACTCGTAATCCTTTAATACGGAGTATTCTCTCGGGCTTAATTTAGTGCTATATTCACGGAAGAGTTGTTGGGTAAGGTCAAGGTCGAGTACAATTCTTGTGTCCTTGAGACTTTATTATGCATGCATTTAAAACACGCGAGATCAAACCACCAAAGTTTTCATCGGAGTACAAACAGCCCTCCGACCTAAACTCTGGTACGCTTCTGTAGCTCGGCGCAAGAGCACTCATCTTCCATCCAGGCTTTCTGTGTTCGATTCCCGTCCAGGTCCTTATGGAATTTGTGATGGACAAAGACGTTGCAGAGGATTTTTCTCGGAACACTCCCGTTTCCCTCTTTCATTCTGCCAACAGTCACCATCTCCCCTCCATTATCTGTCATCTGCAAAAGTTAAAAATAGACTAGAGTGAAGTCTTGAGAGTGTTATGGACTTCAGATATTTACAAAGGCTTGAATTTTCGACCCCTCTGGCCTGTCAGGTATTTGTTTGAGAATGGGATCTTGCTCAGTCAGAACTGAGGCAGGATGGTCCATCTGTCAGCATCGGCTTGAAGAATGTCATTCAAGCCACTAGTTGGACTTCGCTCAAAATAATTTATTTCTTAAGCACTAAATGAAAAATTGTTTCAAACAAAAGTCGTTTAAGTACAATAGGGGATTAATTCTATGGGTATATATTTCCTTTAGCTTTATTATTCATTAAGTTTTCAAAGTCATTTTTGTTCAGATAAGTATTGTTGGAATAAAACTACTTAATAAATATCTCAGTCTTACTTATCAGTAGGTGAATGTTTTTATTGCACTTTAATGTATTACATTTTTTTTTTGGACGAAGGTTTTCGCTACATTATAATTAGCATCATTAGGTCCATATTGTATTTATAAATTGAATACATTAGGCTACTGGTAAATAAATAAAATTGAAATGCTGTATACGTCTTTTAAGATAAAAGTCAAACCAATAAAGCACAAAAGTATCACCAATACTTAAGATAATTTTTTTAGCCTTTAACTTTTAATATCTTTTAAGGGGTTAGATACAGCTTACAGCAGTAAAATTTTTGGAAATATTCAACTTTTTTTTTCCTCCATTAGTGTATCTTGTACAATAATGAAAATTGGTATGTGTCCTTCTGCTATATGAAAAAAAATATTTTTATAATAAAAAAATATATATATACTTTTTTTAAGTTGAAAATGGTGGTAGTTCACTGTGCAGTGATGAAGCGTTTCCCTCATAACTCATGAACTTGTTAACTTTTTCATGTTCTCTCTTTTATTTTATTGTCGAAACTCATGTTTTCAATGTCATGCTCTTTCAACTAGGCTACATTCCTTAATAAATAATATTTTTTTTTATTTTGTGTTAGGAGAAAATAATAGCCTAATACTTGACCATTTTTTTAAATGAATTTATTTTTTATCAGACAATCATCAAAGGTAGAGAAGTGATCTTGCATCATATTATAAATATGACATGCATAAATGTACACAAAAAATTTCATGTTGGATAGTTTTTTAGTTATGTGGAAAACGCTTCATCACTGCACTGTAAACTGAATTTGAAAAAAAAATGTAAATAATTTGTTTTAAATCGTAAAAGTATTTTTTTCATACAGCACAAGAACAGTGTTTTACACATACTAATTTTCATTGTTGTAGAAGATACAGTAATGGAGGAAAAAAATGTTGAATATTTCCAAAATTTTACTGCTGTAATCTGTACTTGACCCCTTAAGATATATATTTTAATTTTATTTATTTACCAGTAATGTGTTCAATTTATAAATATAATATGGACCTGATGATGCTAAATGTAGCGAAAACGTTTGCCCAAAAAAATATGTAATACATTAAGGTGCAATAGAAAAGCATTCACCTACTGATAAGTAAGTTTTATTTATTTGTTAAGGTTTATACGAGTAGGCCTAATGACTTAATTTTTAAATGGTACAATTTATTATTTTATTAGTGAATAATTTAACCTCTTCTAGACCTGCCCAAAAAAGTATCACAATGCACCATTCTAATAAACAAAACATTGAGTGGTGAAAAATATATGCAATTCATAGTGTAAATGAGTACAAATCCAAAGTCAAATTGCACTTTGTAGCACTAGACCATCCTGAGGTTCAGTATTGCCACTGCTCGTCCAGAATGATTCGGGTTAGGTATAAGGCGTGTGAGTGAACTCTAGATATCTAAATTAAATTGGTAATATCCGTTATTCTTCAGAAAAAAATGTAACCTAGGAATTTCTTATCTGCTTCTTAAATGAAACCAATGAGACGCGAAATATATTGGTAAAGTGTAGCAAATTCCAATGTTCTTTCAAGTTAAATTCTTTTTGTGCTATCTTTTCAGCTTTCACTTTTAAAGCTGTAATATCGAGTATCGAAGTTCTAAACGGGTATCGGTATTGAGTATCGAGTATTGGTAAATTGTGGTATCGACCCATATTATCTAGTTAGAATCAGGGGTGTATTTCAGGGGTGTACCTGACAGCGCCACGGTACTATTTTCGAAGTCGGGCGGTGCCAGGACACTTTTCTGATTTTCTAATTGTCGTAAAATTGTGCATTTATAAAAAGTCATATTTTATTTATATTTATGTCTAAATAATTTGATAGTGATGTCTACCCTGCAGATCTAACTAACAACCTCTTTATCTCGATTCAAATCCATGTATTTTCGTCTAATTTTCCATAAGGATTCCTGCGGAAATCGTGACGATGATGGCGATACTACCGAAATTCCAGAGCAAGGGTACTTTTCTGTTTAGAAATACACCACTGGTTAGAATGGAACGGGATATGATAGAATGGATTAAAGTAGAATTAAATCACGTATAATAAATCGAAAAAGAATACAACAGGCTATGATAAGAAAATAGAATGAAATTAAATATATTTTAATGGAAAGGATTAGAAGAAATTAAACATAGAATGTCCTGTTTTTCCTGGTAGCAGTACGAAGTATTACATTTTGCTTTCCTCAAATCCCGTACCTCTTTTAGGCCTAGTACTTATACAGGGTGATTCACGAGGATTTATTTACGGAACTTATTTCCGAAGACATTCTGAGCAAAAAGTGTCATATAAACATGGGTCCTATTCTCAATATTTACAGAGTTACGTTTCGTTATTGGAACGCATTGCTGTGAACGCGTGATCTTGGTCAGCGTGCAGTCAACAGCCAGCGCGAGCGCTATGAAAATCAAAGATAGCCGTATGCAGTTACGTAGAGCGACGAGTGCCGTTCACAAGCGTGCGGCCAAGTGTACTCAAGCGGACGGCAACATTTTTAAAATGTGTTCTAAACTCTCCAAGACTGTAATTAGGTTGCAAAATTGAACTGCAAATAATTCGGTGGAAATGGTGTGATTTGTAATAACTGTTGTGGTAAGTGCGTAAGAATAATGTCATTTTCTAGTTAAAAATAGAAAAAAGATTCTGTACGAAGCAACTAAAGAGTTCACAGCACATTTTTAGCTTCATAATACTTCCCAATTAAAGAAATGATACTTCTGAATGATTCACTCTCTATTTGTGTTATTCTTCTATCTTCAAATTAAAGAAAAAACGTATTTTACAAACAACTTTATATTAGTGTAACTATAAAAATATTGAGAATAGGAACTATGTTTATATGACATTTTTTGCTCAAAATGTCTTCATAAATAAGCTCCGTAATGGACGGTAAATCCTCGTGAATCACTCTGTATAAGCAGTGTCTGGAGTTAGACTACCCAGTGTATAATGAGCAAGGAACAACTTATTCTGCGTTGTCGTAGTGGCCTACAAAGCACAGCGTTCTGTCAGAGCAGTTCACAGCTGAGAACGACCTAGCGTGTGAATAATGGGCGGAAAGTGTTGGGTGAAAAGAATTTTTGATAAGGCGGGACCCCGATTTTCCTGCGAGATTGAGAGACATGTGACATTTCCAAGCATTTTTATTCGTGACTTAATGTCAGAGCTGCACATTAATTTGAAAATATTTTATAACACATTCTAGATAGCACCACAATCTCAAGCAAGTTGACCCACCATGTAATTTCTCAACCAGACGTTCTGGTTTAATTTATATTGAGGTCACTGGCATTATTGTCTGAAGTAGGCTCAGCTAGTGAGTCGGCTGATCTTTTTTTGCAAAAAGGGCTGGAGTTCGATGTTGGTGAGAAGACCAGCAGTTTAAGGGTAAATTTTCTCGGTCTGTTGCGCGTTAACTCCGCCATTAACCAAGTAATCAGTGCATGCGTGAATCGAACCCACTCCGAGCATAGCGCCTCTGCCCACTGCGCTACGCCGCGCGCCGGTGGCTATAAATAATTTTCGTTTCAGCATGTTTCTGATTCACCAGAAAAATAGAGGTGTGCTTATCGATATATCGTTACAATATAAATGTTATCAGCCATTGTATACAGGATAGAAGTGAAATAACCTTAGAGATTGAAATGGACGATAGGATACACTGGAAAGAATAGAAAACCTATATTACATCTTGTGATTAAATGCACGGTTAATTAGAAAATTAAATTTGAAGTTTCAGCAGTCCGGCAACATCGCCGCTAACACACACATCTCGTGATACAGATTTAAGAGGTCAACGAACTTGGTGTCTCGCTAGATGAGCTGTTCTCTGGCGCTGTGTTGCAACCAACTCTCATCGTGCAGTGGCTTGAACTTAGAGGTTTTTAAAATTAAATTTACACGAAAAGCGTCCACGCTATTGAAATACTTTTCTTATCGTTTTGGACAAAAATCACAATCCTACTCGCAATAGTTACCGAATAAGAGGTTGTTAAACATTTGAGAAAAACATTTTTTTCCGAAAACTATTAACTTTCCACCAATATGATATTATAGTTTTTGTTACATACAACATGTGCTATTCGCGCTGGAAATCTCCATCGCTATTTCACTTCCACCCTGTGTAAGTAGCCTAATTAGAAATATCGATATATACCTATGCCGGTACATATTGATATCATTAAGATACATTTGGGACACAACAATAATATTTATGACGTCTTTTAAAGACACATTAAAAAAATTATCAAAATTCTAGGAAAACTAAACATTTATTTAATATGTTCTCATCAGTTCCAATGCTTATGAAACATTTCTCTTCGTGTTTATTTGCTTGAGTGTTTTGAAATATTTTGACTTTAGCTGGGAAGAACGTGCGAACAAAAGCTCGCCTACTTTAGAAAAACCTTTCCGCTAGGCATCGAAGTTTTTGGAACTGCAAGGTACTTCAGGGCTAAGTACTGTTAGGGGGAAACACCTACATACCTTGTTTTTCATTATTTCACGGATTAATTACTGGCTCCTTTAAATAGCGCTCTAGCTTTGCTGATGAACTGTTACTGGTTAACACCAACTGCAGTGTTCCCACGCCACCCCACCCCCTTTACCTCGAATAATAACCATAACTAATCACATTTTTCCTCAAATTATAAGAAGATAGTCATGCATGAACAAATGAAATGTCAAATCATATATCGATTTCATATTTATAGCCATATATTCATAAAATTATCGCTAGATGTTGATGTATACCTGCACTGTTCTTTAAAATCTGGCATGTGTAACTTGTGTATGAACTTTTCGAGGTGTTTTTATTGTCGTGTACCTGTTTCCATTACCACAGTTTAGTATAGTCACGAAGCTCAATACGTAGTAAATATGCATCCACAGATAGTTGCTAACCACTAGGATCGCTACTATCGCCTCATTACAGACAATGCGAAATAGTACCTGCACAGTCTATTTTTCCTAGTACCCTCATAAACTCAAGCTTCGTGACTGTATATACTAGACTGTGCTACTACCTTGTAATTATTTTGTTGCAATTTACTGTTTATCTATTTCTGTGATTGATGAAGGTGAACACTAATATAATGCACGCCGCAGAATTGTAATGCAGATGAATACTTGCGTTTCTGCACCGTTTCCAGGGTTGCCTGTTGCTCTGCCCATCTTCTCACGCTCTTTAATAATGGAGATGTTTGAAAAGTCGAGACAAGCTAGGTCACCACGGGGAGCCGTGTGAGGTATTCCGACGTAGAAATATTCATAACATCTGAGCGTCTACCGTGGCATGCTCTGCCGGTACCGCACGAAAGCCAAATCGATGTGAAAAGAGTTATTTATCTTACATAATGCCCCATTTACAAACTTCGTGCTTCTCCTTTTTAATGAACCTGGACGGACGATTGCTTGTTTGCGGTAACTAGTTTCCAAATTATAGTTCTGTCTCCCAGATTATTGGTTCTTTGCTTTCAAATAAATTGAGTATAACGTGACGTTTCAGTACGTGTTTAATATCAAATATGAATAAATGGCAGCGTTTCATTTCCTGAATTCCTTTATATGCAATGATATGTTATAAAAATTCAAAACTTGGACTCTTTGACCCTTTTCCGCTTTACTTCCTAGAATAGTTTACATAAACAATAATGCCAGATTGCAAGAACATATTTATTGTTCCTTTAACCCTTAACGGCCCTGAGAACTACATACTCCAAGACAATCTGTCATTTTTCAAGGCTGAACTATAGGATTGATTACCCAGACTTAATATGTTAGAAAAGTATGACAGTATTGATTTGTTATGTCTAGAGCCCTGCCTTTGGTCACCTAAACACTCCAAGCAATACGCAGCAGTGTACGTTTACTGTATATAGAGTATCTGTGGCATCACGTTTACTGTATATAGAGTATAGCTCCGTGGCACCACCTCATCTGCACAGTTGCATTCTGTTGTTCAGTGAATGAAGTACGCGGTCAACATGCCAAAACAAACCAAAGGTAGGCGTTTGACGATCAGTGCTCTGATAGAAGAATTTGGTAACGTGTATTTCATGCAGAAAGAAGAAAATATTTTCTGTAATGTATGCAAAATAAAAATAAAAACCAACAAGCGGCGTTTTATAGAGAAACATTGCAAAACACATTGTTATACGTGTAAAAGAATTGTCCACAAAGCATGGAAACGTGCTTTCCACTTCCGACTTTCCCACTCATCGGTCTGAATTTTACAATGACTTGCGTAAAATGTTGGTATTAGCGAATATTCCATTTGAAAAGATAGAAAATAGTCATTTTCAAGAATTCATGGAAAAATACAGAAATAAAACCTTCTTGTGCAACAACATAAGGTAGATATAATTTACTGCCCTGCTATGAAAATGTGGTAGCTCACATAAGGGAATCTGAAAATGTTTATGATAATTCATTGTAATGCATAGACGCTCGTAAAGTTCATACAAGATATAGTTTTGTTTAATGAGATGTAAGTTACGTCTTTTCAACTAATAATTCCAACCTGTACGACGTCTACAGTATGTAATTGCAATATATTTATTGTAAAAATAAAATTGTTTGACTTAAAAGAAATAGCTTATTCTTAATGAGTCGTAAAATAATAATTTGTCGCATGACTACTTTAAAATATATCGTACCTACTGTTCACAACCCACACACACAGAGACGCAAGATGTAAACACACAGTACAGTACCGGGGAGACTGATTCGCTACTGCTTGCACTGTTTTGATTGACAGGGCTCTCCGTACTCAGCGAGATTAGAAATGCTCTACTTATACCTAAAGGCTGGTCCACAATAAACCGGGAACGGAAACGACAAGAACGAGAACGGAAATATTGTTAAAATAGCCTAAATGTATTTAAATGTGAGCATTCACAATTAACTTTCACGTTCCCGTTTCCGGGCTCCGGCAAGCTTCTCGTTAATTGTGAATGCTCAAATTTAAATACATTTATTTTAACAATATTTCCGTTCTCGTTCTCGTTGTCGTTTCCGTTCCCGGTTTATTGTGGACCAGCCTTAATTTGTATCCAAAATGACTGAAGGCAGGGCTCTAGTTATGTCTGTTTAGGTCGTTTAGGTTTACAAAAGATAGGTGTATGGACAGTTTGCATTCAGTTAGACATTTGTGTTACTGTCATCTCTCGTGGAATTTTTATGCTTGGCTATAACTGGCGACTTGGCTCTCTCGAAATATAGAGTTAATTAATATCTAACGGATCGATAACTGACAGATCGTTAAATGTCACTTAAGAAACGCACTGTAATTTAGTGATCCATTAATTTTAAAGATTCTTTATCTAATGATAAACTAACTTATAAAAATAAAATTCTTTAGCATGGCTTCCTCTCTCTGGGAGAGAAGTAAAGCTGTGGATCCCATGTAGTAGATTTGCGGCACGTAAAAGAGCCCTTTCCCTCATAGATTTGTCGGTCGTTTCTCCCCCACGTTGAATTTTTTAATTTCCAGCTGAATAGCCTCTACAGTATAAAGCGTCGTTAAATACTACTACTACTACTACTACTACTACTACTACTACTACTACTACTACTACTACTACTACTACTACTACTACAGGGACATCATTTTATTTTTACTAACATTTTTAATATTAACCTGGCTATACCTTTCTATTAACGATTGAAACAGGAAACACCGTTTGCTACCCCTTCCACGACTGGAGTTCGATGATACCGGCGTAACATACAAATCACTTTACTAGATATAGGAGGGAAGAAAAGTACTTCATCCATTTATGTAAACTAGGAAGTACCGCAATTTTGAGTTTGATAATTTTCATTAGGTTTTTGTTTAATCAAAATACAGTACTGTATTAACACTTAGTGTTTTTACACACGAATTCAGCTATCCATTCGGAAGTATTAATTATGCAGTGTATATTATACTGTCTACAGCACATTAGCGTACAATATAGAAAATGAAGCTAAATTGGAAAATAATCATAATATGGATATTTAAACACATTTTAGAAAATGGTGGCCGTTCATTACGATACAGGCTTCAGTTCTTTTGTGCATATTATCGCACTATAGACTATTGTACCTAATTCCAATTACCAGTTTCGTCCTTCGTACGAGTAACTCATGTTGAAATAATTCTGTACCTACTCTATAAAAGAGTATCTTACGTACTGTAAATTCAATCTTCACTTCTGCCCGATCCGAAAAGATAAAATCACTCAGAAATCCTATATACTGTCCGTTCAAGTGGTTTTGTCGCAGGGTTGTAGAAAGGGGGGGGGGAAATCACGTGACAGTTAATTACTTAAGGAGGCCCTTTTATTTAAGTTATTTTAAACACTTGTATAATATTACGTAGACGTCCAATTCCTAACAGAAATTAATGTTTTCAGAAAAGAGCTAAGATAGCCCAGCTACTAGACTTTACAAAGGGGCGAACAGAAGCAGGTGGGGGAAACCGGGATGGGACATAGGGAAACGGACGACAGTACCCGTACGAAAATATGATTCAATATTGAAAGCTCTTTCGTCACTGGAAAACGTGAACATATTTCTGAAACGTACTATACTCAGTAACTCAGTACTGCTTACGCGCCCTCGGCTCTATGTCGTGAAGGGTTGGAAGTTTACTAGTAGAAGGGGTGGGAGTGAAGTACATTCCAAAACTCAGGTACAATAAAAGTTGAAGTAAAAATAAAATGATGTCCCTGTATTACTACATGAATTTCAGATTGCAGTTGGTGAAACGCTGTGACGGTGAATTCGCATGACTGGTCAGTGCGACACTGTTGAGTGGACGCTCGGTCACTTGCAGCAGTCACCTTCCTTGGTTGTCTTATCTTTTGCCGACCTTGACAGAAATGGGAAGCGGAAAATAATAACGACTTGACTGCACTGCAGTTCTGAGCTCTCCGTTTATCCCTCAGGTTAATCACGGAAACAAAATACAGTATCGAATTTTATCGCATGAACAGAGTACAAGGGATGGAAACTTTTCAACACTAACGGTGATCAAGTAATTATATGATGTTAGTCATGGTATTTGAGATTTTCACTTAAAATGTAAACGACGGATTTGATTTTAAGAGATGAAATATTCAGCGTGGATGTTTATTTTTAAAGTAATGCAAAATCGGGCGTCACATATATTTAGCATATATGAAAATCTTGTCACTGAATGACAACACTCTCGGAAAAACTTATTTCATTTCTCGTCTATACTGTTTCCTACTCCGCGAATAGAGCAGATGTCCCTGGAGGCATATGAGATTACAATATGATCTCGGACAGTGTCATCAGAAACAACGGAAGTCAAGCATAATGCTAGATTTTAAAGATAAAGAATGTATCAAAGTTGAAGATTTAATATTTGAGATCTAATTTTGTCTCTAATATATCTAGCCCCCTCTATCTTATGTTAGTCTTTATTTTCTTGTTCACAATCATATAGGCGTACCTGACATAAATTGTAGATCTTAATTTTTTGCGTCTTTCGCATTGTCTTTAAAAGTGTTTATTTATGTTTGTAAATCGTTAACATAAAAGAAAAAGAATTTTCTTTTGCCATTTTGAGTTATTTCTTTTTATATTGTAGGAAGTCGACTTTTTTATATAAATAATTGCAACATCGCATAAATTCAGAAGCACTTGCCAACGTAAAGATAAACTCCTTTTCCACAGGAGTGAGCGGAAAAGATGTAAACAAACACTGATTTCTGCATGCTCCGCTCTACAAAATGCTATACGTATGCTGCCCCACAGTACTTGGGCGTTAAGGATGAAAGATGCGTCTACATTTCAGTAACAGCGTTGCCGAACAATGATTACTTAAGGCTGTGGATCAGTGAAAATGACTAAAAAAGCATTAATAATGGAAATTTTTTAAGCCTCTCAGGACGAATTTAAAGGAATCAGCGCGTGCTTGGAGCTACATCTCTCAGTTGTCATTCTGACAGATTTTGTTCTTCATTCTAACTAATTTTACTTTTCATTCAGTTCATATTTCGCGATGTTATGTAGGAGAAAAATGCGTGTGATCACCTGTATAGGAAGGAAGAATATCGATAGTATATATCATACACATGCTGCACTTTGATACTCGTTTTCTCGATTTTTACAATTTTCAACATTTTGTAACATTCAAAATTTTCTAATAAATGCAGTTTTTCTCCAATCTCAGTGAAATTTTGCGCAGAAGTCCACAAAATCGTGTGAAGTAAACTGACACGTTTTTTTTTCTACCATTGAAAGTGTGAGTACTGATTAGATTTAAAAAATTTTAAAAATTACAACTAAATATTTTTTTTACTCAAAAAGTAATTGGAAGAATATGAAAAGCATGCATCATATTTTACGAGTACCTACATATCGTCGGTTTCTTGGTAAAAGTGACCAAGTCACATTGAAGGCTTCCAAGCATTATGAAAATTTAAGACATAATTTTATATTAAAAACTAATAATATACCACATTTACCTTCCAAATAACTAATTACTAACATCTAAAGAAGTACAGTTATCTTTGGATGGATCATTAAACCTTTAAATGCCTTTTCCCTACAAGTTTGCATTTTGGACTTCGTCACTTTTACCAAGAAACGGTCAATATATCGGGAATAAATGAAATATACATTTAAAGAAAAATTATGTAAACTTTGAAAATTGGGACAATTATAATTCAGTATTAAATAAAAACAACCAAAATTAATTATAAGTAAAGTAACTGGAATATCAAAACGAAAATTTATGTATTGCATGTCCACATTGTAAGGAATACGTGGCAAAAGTTTCAGATTAATTGGTATAAAAATGTATGTTAGAAATTTCACAGATCCATAGCCTTAAAGTGATTTATTAGTAATTAAAGCATAAATATACTCTTAAACTGTAAACGTGACAGGAACATTACAAAAATAATTTGTTGAAACTGAAAACTCTTTAAGTAAAAATGCTTATAAAATTTGTGTTTCTAAATTTATTAAAAAAATAATGAGATAAAAAATTATGACGCAGAATATTTCTGGGAAATCTAAGCGCGAAGGAACAAATTGGTAGAGGACTTTTTCATTCAAACTATGCTAAGGATTCATCCCTTGAAAGGACTGTCTTGAACACTGTCCATCCTATATTGTACGTGTGACGTGAGTGTAAGTAAAGTAGGCTATTTATACACCATCATCATTGCTAATATAAAGTAAATTAATATTCATGTATTGTCGGTATTGCGGATATGCAAGTAAAGTAGGCTATTTGTACGCTTCAGCGTAGCTAAAGAAAAGAAAATTAATTTGCACAAGTTCTGCAACTGCGATGTTTTACGAAAACAGTTATTATGAGCCGTAAAAGCAAAGAGACGTAACAACAATTCCATGTATGTTTTCATAGAAGCCGATGCTGTGGCGATACTTTTGTGTATCTCTTTGTACAAAGGATCTGTTCAATTAAAAAGAATTTCTCTCTTCTCTGTTAAAAAGACTTGCATTATCGGAATTCGAAATTCTTTGAAAACAGATAACGATCGCTAACAGATTTGCAATTAAAATGAAAGGACTTAAAACATCGTCTCTTCATGAAGCAATTTATTTATACAGTATAGGTCTACTGCTGTGCGATAAAATTCTTGTACGTTTCCAGACCTAGGTTCAATAATAGTTCTTGTCCTGTAAAGTCTATATTCGACTTACATTAATAGAAAAAATGAAAAGATTTTTGGAATGAAAATTACGCTGGTCGCCATGGAAATGCTTACGTCATATCCGATAAACAACAATGTGAACGATGTTCTGAAGATGGCCAATAACAGACTGAAAATAGTTAACCAGGTACTGTAATATTTAACACGCGAAAGATATTTTAATACCCAAGATCATATATACGCAGATAGGTCGGCCTTATAGGCTTTGAGGTTAACAACTTTTGTCAGGTTTACTACGCTGCCATCTAGTTGTTACATAAAGAGTCACGTCATAATTCCCGTTTGAATTGCATTAGCGACTGTACTGCCATCTCGTGTTCGTTTACGGCGGACGGGTAGTGATCCTGGCGGTTGTTCTCTTCAAAGTGCTGCCGATTTTAGCATAGCGATGAGTTATCTGTTACATATATATGATCTAGGATAATACATATTCCGAAGTTTATTATAATCGATGAGATGTGATTGTAATATATTTTTAAAAATAATTTTATTCAGTTTTTTTATATGGACGAGAAATAGTTTCTCGCACAATACATGCGTAAATATAGAAAGTTAATAAAAGGTTGAAATTACTCTCATACAGATGCGTAACAATAACAATATTTACGGGATATTCTGAGGTGCTCTGTATAAGATCAGTTAATTGTTAACTGTGGCTCGAAAACAGATCTATGATCCGAACAAATGTAACATTTTAAAATTCCTTTTTACAACGAAAAGTTACATTTGCTCCGATAAAATTTCTGCACATTTAAAGGGTAAAACTAAAATTCTTTCAATCATTTATTATCATAATACACTGCTCTCTTAAATTGACTGAACATATTGGGAATTAAATCAATGGCTTTATCATAACACGCTATGAAATGTTTCATGCGAAATCATTTTTATCTCGAAAAGGAAGCAAAAACGAGCAAAATTGTATTAAACATTTTTGTTTGGAATATCTCAAATAATAACCTCCTCAAATTAATGACATAACTTAGGTTCACTCTATAACCCATATAAACAGTATACTTACTTGCTTGCTTACTTACTTACTTACTTACTTACTTACGGCTTTTAAGGAACCCGGAGGTTCATTGCCACCCTCACATAAGCCCGCCATCGGTCCCTATCCTGAGCAAGATTAATCCAGTCCCTACCATCATATCCCACCTCCCTCAGATCCATTTTAATATTATCCTCCCATCTACGTCTCGGCCTCCTCAAAAGCCTTATTCCCTCCGGCCTCCCAACTAACACTCTATGCATTTCTGGATTCGCCCATACGTGCTACATGCCCTGCCCATCTCAAACATCTGAATTTAATGTTCCTAATTATGTCAGGTGAAGAATACAATGCTTGCAGTTCTGCGTTGTGTAACTTTCTCCATTCTCCTGTAACTTCGTCCCTCTTAACCCCAAATATTTTCCTAAGAACCTTATTCTCAAACACTCTTAATTTCTGTTCCTCTCTCAAAGTGAGAGTCCAAGTTTCACAACCATACAGAACAACCGATAATATAACTGTTTTATAAATTCTAACTTTCAGATTTTTTGACAGCAGACTACTGTAGATGACAAAAGATTCTCAACCGAGTAGTAACAGGCATTTCCCATATTTATTCTGCGTTTAATTTCCTCCCGAGTGATAAACAGTATACAGTCCTCAGAAATGAAATTTTTACGTGTAATAAAAGGATGTTAACGATTGGGTCACATTCGGAATGAAGGAATAAGAAAGGAAAGAACATGAGCAGATAAAATATAAAACTAAATGGAGTGAACATCTGAAAAGAATGTACAGTGGTTGCCTTCCAAAGTCAGCATGGAATTATCGGCCACATTGTAGAAGATATTTGGGGAGGCCGAGAATCTGTGGAATACTGAACCGGAACAGTCCAGCAGGCTTAACCCGTGAAGAGCAAGGAGGAGGAGGAGAAGAAGAAGAAGAAGAAGAACAACAACAACAACAACAACAAGAACAAGAAGAAGGAGGAGGATGAGATGATGATCATGACAACATAACCTAATATAACCAATATTTCCTTGACTATTGTATGGAAAACCTCGAACTACAACAAATAGTGAATGGATGCGACGTACTGCGTGGAAAACCACCGAGGCACGAAGTTCATCTTACACATCTATCCCCATGGTATCATGAGTGACGTCAGAGTAAACTTTTTATGTCAAAACGATACAGTTTTTCTCTCTTGTCCTCAAACATTGACGTGTCACGTAAATGAAAAGTATTTTTTATCATTTTGGTTTCTCTATCAGCGATTTGTAACTAGGGAAATACGAAAGCTTTGAACGTGTCTGTTACCCAGATGTAATCTAAATCGTGGCGTATAGAAAACTATTTTTTATTTTTCTTATTCATGACAATTCTTTCCAGTCTTCTTGCCGAAGTTTTGGTATTGAACGAGTTGTTTTCTGTAAGATATTACATAACATTCCATGTCTTGCTGTGGGGAAAATATATATCCCACGGTTCAAAACTAATGATTTTATCTGCGATTGGACCCATGCGGTAAAACTATGAAGTTCAGACATTAAGTGTTGAAGAAACTTTTAGATTCTAGAGTCTGTTGAAAGTTCTTTCCCGTTGCTTGGCGACATAAAGAGAGGGGCTAAGTCTCACCGAGGTATTCGACGCAAGCCACATGTCTGCGGCGCTAATCCCAGATTTACTTGCGAGTGATGTGTCTGTATCTCTTGTCTCGACATATCTGGGTTACAGGATTGTACCTGGGTGCTCACGTAATGCCTGCATAGTCGACTTATTTTTAATGTCTTGGAAATGGTACGATGTACTGTAGGCCTGCATATTCCCGACGAGACAAGTTAAGGCTGGTTCACAATAAACCGGAAACGAGAACCAGAACGAGAATGGAAAAATTGTTAAAATGTATATATGTAAATGTGAGCATTCACAATTAACCAGAAACTTGCCGGAGCATAGGAAAGAAAACGTGAGGTTGCTCGTTTCCTATCACAACCTACTAGATTCATTCTGTTGCCACGATAAAGCTATTTGATCGTCGTATATTTTGTAGCAAGGAGGCCGTGACATAATTTCTTCTTTATGCATCGTTTCTAACTTAGGGTACGTACACGTTGGAGCAACGATAAACGATAAGAGAAATGATCTAGCGACGCTTTGGTATTATCAAAGAATCAAGTGTTCATATCGGAGCAACGAGAACGTGGGAAGCGAACATTTTGATTTATCAGTAGAAGATATTCTATGCATCCACTTAATGAGAGAAGATATATAGAAAGTATCAGTTGCCAAGTTCAAGGTTAATATAACTTAAATACGTACAAAATTAAATCCGTTTCTCATCCCAAAGATAGTATAAATTCGTTGTGTTGTGATTGGTTCTTGTGATCACATAACATAGGACGAATAAATACACAACTGATCAATTTGTCAATATCTACAATAATTAATTTAATAAGCCGAAATAATAATAAATCGATTAATATCCGGATATATTGATAATCACCGGTATTTATACAGATTAATATTATCTTAATCAGAGATCATATGAACGACAAGAGCGAAGAAAATGGTACGTTTCTTTTTCGTCGCTTTTATCGTGTATCTTCGTTTTTATCGTTACTCCAATATGCACACCTCAATAACAATACATGCTTCAATTCTCTCTGATATAGCATCGCTGTTTCTTTTATCGTTTATCGTCGTGTGCGTACCCTTACTCGGAAATTCAGTAGAATCACTTTGAATATATGCTACGTATACATGTGATCAGATTACCACGTGAATTGAATTCTTAAATATTCTATATCATAAATTCTAAAGTTGGTTAACCTGTGTTTGTATTGGCTGGTTTGTTCTCATTAGAGAACGTCATTGGTCAATTACACACATTTAACATAAAAATGCATAATATCGACTTTACATATCGTTATTGACATACATAACGATATACATAGCCGTTTCCGTTCTCGGTTTATTGTGAATCAAAAATCTTCGTTCTCCGTTTCGAATTCTCGTTCCCGGTTTATTGTGGACCAGCCTTACAATAAAACGGGAATGGAAACGACTTTTAAAAAGGAAAAATTGTTGAAATACATAGGCTATATTTAAATTTTGAGCATACACAATATTAACGAGAAGCTTACCGGAGCCCGAAAACGGGAACGTGAAGGTTGGCGAACTTTTAATTGTAAATTCTCACATTTACATGCATTTATTTAAAAAAAAATCCGTTCTCGTTGTCGTTTCCGATCCCGGTTTATTGTGAACCAGTCTTGAATGACAGAAATTACATTATAAAAGTTTTTTTCTCAGAAGTGTTATATTTTAATTAATAATTATCGAAGTCGATGATTCCAAAAGCGTATGCCATTCTGTCCTTGATAGCTGCAAAATCCTATTCACGCTTCGGTATGTGAAACCCCCCCCCCCCCACCTCCTCACAGACTTGTAACTTACCGCACACTTTCCAGACAATTTCAGTTTTCCTCCCTGATTAACGAAATCGCTGATTCTAAACGTCATTTTAATATGACTGGTGATTGACACCAAATAATTTCTCTGAAGCTTCTGTTAATAAAAGTATATGGAAGAGAAACTCCGCGTTTCGATGCAGTCCGGCAAGCTTGATTGAATCTACGGTGTAGGATCTCTGAGGACATATCAATCTTCTCCTCCCATCTCCTCTCTCGCTCCTCTGCGGAGTGCGAGTTCAGAAATTTAATAAAAGGACTGTCCTATGAATTTTTATTACGGAGATCCGGGTCGGTATGAAAACCAGTGGGAATCACTTTACACGGTAATGACGCGCTTGCCTGGTCGGGAATCGAGGCAGTCGTTTAAATTTATGGTACAAACTCCGCATTTATAATTCCTGACTCTCTTCGTGTCCCTGGTGAGAGCGTGTTTGTTACACCTCTCTAACTTCTGTTTTCTGCTGTTTAAAAAGAAATCGCTGGATTTAAACTACATCATAGACTGTCGGTTACTCACCTCTGGTTGAGGTTCTGGCTGATGTGTACATCTGACGATGTGTGTCAGAGGAAGAACAATTGTTTGTATAAATCTGAAGTCTGATTTGTGTAATATGTAATTAGTCAGCTTTGTACGCAATGGAGGGAGAAAGGAACTAGCCACCCTACCTCATTATCTCCTGGCCTAGTTGCCTCATGAGTGATGCTTTGGGGTCCAGACCCGTCTTCAGAAGTTGAATGAACAATATCGATTAATATTAGGCGACCAACAAATTTCTCCGGTCTTTACGTATTCCGTAATGCCAAGGATGTGGAATGCCACCATCCTTCTTATTTATGATCTATTCGAATGTATGAGTACAGTATTAGTCCTGACAGTCGCCGGAGATGTGCGCCTGAGTCAGGCGAGTCCATTTAGTTACGCCAAGGGATGTTTGGGTTAGTTACTCGCTTGCCTTCGGAGCAATCGGTAGAGCGGTGTGTTTCTAGTACAGTTAAGCTGTACTGCATTCCTTTACCGATCGCTCGCCCTTATCTCTACTCCGGAGCTTTCCTCACCACTCCCCTCTTCCCCTCGTTCGCGTCGCTGAGCTGTCAGGACTAAATAATCGGTCTGTAAGTCTAGTGCTGATACAGTGAGATGCCTCATGTAGATCAGTGGGAATTGAGGTTAAGAATAGAGTTACTTATTCACTACTCTTCGCAAGTTAGTCATTGACCATTGCATGAGATCGGGAACGCATCAAATTCATTATACTTAATCCATTACTTTTATTACACAGAAGATTAATAAACATTTATCTGACCAAAAATATGGATTACCCAACAAATTTAATTTATACAGATTTTAAAGTATTAACTACCGGTATTGAAGAAATTTATAAATATACTCGTAGTTTACTAACTTACTACCACAGAAGTCAAATAAAACATAAATCTAATCGACATGAATATCGTACTCGAAGACAAAAGTCTACTTTCCCATTAATTGAGCCTAAATGTCATACAAGTGCAGCTCTTAAACATGGTGCTAGTTTCGGCCCAAGACTTTATAATAAAATTACAATCATTTTCCAAATTTGAAATATTTTAAAATTGAAGCTTTTAAAAAAGAAATTTATAAAATTATTCATGATATATAATATTAACAAATGTGTGTATTTTTTTTACCCTTTATTTCTGTCGACAATATTCATGTTTTTATTGAATGTCACTGGCTTCTCTCTGATTTTCAATGTATATTAAATGTGTTTTTCTTCTCTTTTTGCTCTTGTGTGTTATTTATTGGTTTGAATTAATTACTTACTGTATTTAGTAAACTGTCCTTGTAAATTTTATGTTATATTATTGGCTAAGACCACACCGTACACGAGCCTGGCTTTTACGGTAGTGGCTAGAAACATTTTTGTTTTATAATTTTAATTTATACTCGCTAGCTAGCTAGTTAAATAAATAATGAAAATTAACTGATTCGTTTTTTGTATTACTGTAGTGTATTTTTGTATTACATATTTTGTATTGTCCACACCCGTGGAGTAACGGTTAGCGCGTCTGGCCGCGAAACCAGGTGGCCCGGGTTCGATTCTCGGTCAAGGCAAGTTACCTGGTTGAGGTTTTTTTCCGGGGTTTTCTCTCAACCCAATAGGCTATGAGCAAATGCTGAGTAACTTTCGGTGCTGGACTCCGGACTCATTTCACCGGCATTATCACCTTCATCTCACTCAGACGCTAAATAACCCAAAATGTTGATAAAGCGTCGTAACGTAACTACTAAAACTATTAGTTCATCAAAAATTACAAATTCAATTATTCTATAGAACATGACAGTGTAAAATGACGGTGGATTATAAACTTGAAGTACCGGACTAACTACAATTGGATAGTGAAGAAATGGAATGAGAAATTTTATTGGAGTATGGAAAGGCAATTGAAATTCTCGGATGATGATGATGATGATGATGATGATGATGATGATGATGATGATGATGATGATGATGATGATGATGATGATGATGATGATGATGATGATGATGATGATGATGATGATGATGATGATGATGATGATGATGATGATGATGATGATGATGATGATGATGATGATGATGATGATGATGATGATGATGATGATGATGATGATGATGACGACGACGACGACGACTTAATTGTGTGAACATCCCATGCCGCACGTTATTTTTGACTGGGTAGAGCAGTTTGTTCTGCGCTGGCTGCATAATCTGCAGAGAGTGCTGTCCCACGGGGATGAACTGACCCGCAGGTTTAGTACCGACATTTAAAATTCAAGTTCCTCGGAGACTCCGTAATGTGACTGGTTCAGGGAAGTTTTATCATTATGTTGCTACCACGTAAGCCCCACGATTAATTTCCAGTCTTTCTCTCGACTCCCTCAAAACGGCTTTCCCAGCCACAAGGCGTAGCACAAATCTCCATCTTCAATGCCAACATTGTAGACATAAAAGAGTCATCTCCATGATTCGCATCATACAGAGCTGACAAAAGAGTAATATTTTCCCTTTCAGTTACGAATTCTTGAAGTAAAACATTTTTACTTAAAACTTTCTTAGTTACAACATTAAGGCCCGATTGTATAAACCATTTAATCTTAGATCAGAGGTTAAATTGATCCTTGTTTCAGCTGAACTTGGAATTTTGTGTTGTATAAAGTCTAATCTGAGATTAATTTGTCTCAAACTAAAGTCAACTTTGACTGAAGAAATTTCTCCGATTAAGTTAGATGATCCAAGTTCAGTTATTTCTTTTCTGTTTGAAATATACGGGTGACAGATTGTGTAAATAAAATATCCATTATTATTAATATTAATAGATATGTTAGGTACATTTATATATATTTCTTTCAATTTCTTGCCTTAATACACAAACATTCTTATATTTTATAAGGCTCTATCATGTTCAGCAGTATCAAATAACATAACCTATAATTATATTATGTTTGTAACAACCATTAATTATTAATGGATATGATAGGTACATTCATAAATGTTCAATTAACTGTATTACTAAAAGAAAATTGTCGTTTTATAAAGCTTTATTATGTTTAGCAGTATCAAACACCATAACATGATAACAACTTGGAGAACAGTCAACCTTCTTATTGCCCGCCATTATTTACATTGCAAAAAAAAAAAACAGTGTCTCCAACAGAGTGTAATACGGAAAGTCGCCAAAAAGTAGTTGTAAAGTCGCTAGATTTCTCATTATCAACAAAGAAAGATTAAATTTTGTCACTATGGAGTGCTAAAAAGGCCACTAAATCCCTATTTAAGCAATATAAAAGTTAAAAGAAATTGTTGTTGAAAAAGAGTTAAAATCGCTAGATTGGCAACACTGAACAAACCTGTATAACATGGTCCGCGCATCACGTATTTCACCTGTTTATGCGATGTTGCCAAATCCTTTTCACGTGAACTTTGATTGCATTTGAACCAAGGTAATTTGATCGCAGAAAAGTTTTATACAATACAAGAAGTGTCTGAACTCGGTTTACTTTTCTATCTTCGATCAAAGTTGATCTTTAATCAGGGAGTTTTATACAATTGGGCGTAAAAGTGTTATAATTTTAAAGAGGTTATGTAGCCTACCTTATGACAGACGGGTCCCGTTTCGACATCTTCAGTGACTTTCTAACTACCCAACTAAGAAATTTTTAAGTTTTAAACAAGTGTTAACGTGAACAAGAAATAAGAAACCTTTTTTCTTTCTGTTTGCGATTGTTATTGTAAGCATGGTTGAAATCATTATTTTATTATTTCATATTTCATGGCACCAAAAACTCTAGAGAATTCAACGTGTGGTGTGGTGGTATTTTGCTTGTAGTGTGGAAACGGTACGTTTCCGGACATGAATTCCTATGCAAAATGTTATCTTCCCGGTCCCCACTACAAGCCCTCAAAGTCTATATTTAGATACACTGTATTTTGTCATCAGTAGGGACGACACTTTGTCCCAGTTCGCCACGAGGTTCACTGGTACTGGTGTATAGAATACCTGTGTTTACTAGTTGATAGCAGTCCAGCGACAGCACGCGACTGTTTGCTGGTATAGGTCGGCGGAACAAAAATGCAACGTTTCTACAGGTTACCACTGCCATCGCATATGGCTTGATTAGTTACATCTTTACAATATTACTTACACATATTTACAACAACGACGAGTTAGTCAAATTACACACAAGTATTTGCAATCGAGTTTCTTACATTATTCTGATACAAACTGTAGTCCATGTTGAAGATATACCGATAAGCTGTCACAATTTGACTATAATTATGTGTGTGTATTCCGCCTTTGCTTATCATACAATATGAATGAATTAATTAGTCATATTTTCTCATTAACGTTTTCGGTACAATTTACGTACCGAAAACGTTAATGAGAAAATATGACTAATTAATTCATTCATATTGTATGATAAGCAAAGGCGGAATACACACACATAATTATAGTCAAACTGTAGTCCGTTACAATATATAACAATGTGCATTTTTAAGTGTGAAAAAGAGAAATTCCTTCTGTTTACACTAAAAATATGCTTCGCTCAACATCGCACGATGTTATACATAGGTGCATATCAAAAAGATTAACAATAGTTGCACTGTTTACTTTTTCTAGTAGCAATTTCCAATGTCAACAAAAATTTATTTCCTTGTTCATTGGAGGACATTAATAATAATAATAATAATAATAATAATAATAATAATAATAATAATGATTTATTTAACCTGGCAGAGTTAAGGCCATACGGCCTTCTCTAACACTCAACCAGGAGTAAAAACTGCGTTACAGAAACACTACAAATTTGCAAAGTACACACAAAAGTGAATAAGATAATAATAATAAAATGTAAACAACAAGTAAGAAGAAATCAGACATAATATATAACATAGAGAAGGAAAGAAAAAAGCATAATAAAATGTGAACAGCAGGTCAAAAATAAATGAGGTCTACAAAGTATAAAAAATAAGACAATTATTGATAATAATAATAATAATAATAATAATAATAATAATAATAAGAATAAGAATAGTAATGATAATAATAATAAATAATAAATAATAATAAAATAATAATAACAGGCCTAATAGTAATAATAATACTAATAGTAGTAATAAAATAGTGCAGTACAAAGCATACAATGAATACAATATTTTTAAGTATACACAGTAAGGAAAATTATGTTTATATATAGCTCAACTTATCACATTAGAGATATACCATTATCGGAAAATGTGAAAACAAAAATATAAAATAAGTTAAATATCACTAGAACATAAAAAAAATGTGAATACGTGGAAACATGCAATACAACACTTGTCCCACTTATCCTACTTATCGTCCCACAGCATCCGATGTCTCATTTATAGATACAAATGTTTTGTTACTAACTATAGCTGTTGGAATGGGTTCAGAGTTTTTTCGTATACAGACGATAAATAGGTTGTACGCATTGATGTTATACTAGCAGTTTTCTAGACGTATATTTTTCCATAAACCGCTGAGAATGTGGATTACTGAGTTTGTGTACTGGACTATTCGCCGTTATCATCATCTCGCACAAATCATTATAAAACTCAAAGTTTGTAAACCGAGCAGATGAGAGAAATAACGGCAAACGTTCATTATGCTTTTTCGTTTCACACTGATTTTGCAAATCTTTACGAACTTTTACCTTTAGTTCAGCGTATGTTGCCGGCCTCGACACTAAAATACTCACTTCCAAACGCAGTTGCAATGCATTCAGTCAGAGCTCTTGTATTATGTTTACTGCACACAGAGTCACGATCACAACCACCTTGCCATTAAGTGACAACGGCACCAGTAGCGCTGTAGGAACTGTAGGTAAGCCACTACAATGAAAAACAAGCAGGCAGCGGCAGAGAGCAGCATAGGTTCGAATCCTAAACAAATCTAACGTAAGTACGTTCTTTCTCCGGTGCAGCACACACTGGTTGCCTTTTCCTGTCACAGTGTAGTACCTTCGAACCCATGGCCTCTGTGACGTCAATATAGGCAAGCAACAACCAACCTAAAATCTGTCCACGCTGGAACAAAGTGTGTCCCTGGTCATCAGATTCATCACGTCATCACGCATTCTACCATATTTTTCTTGGTCACTACGTGCCATCGTGCTGCTGTAAAAAAGTTTCTTTCATTCCTTTTTCCCCATATACATTTTTTTACACGCGTAGTCAAACTATTGCACTTGTCTTGACGTCATGTGTAACTATTTGAATTTTTCACTACCCACTTTTAAATTCGTTATCGTGTTCATCCAAACAAATTTCAGTAAAACTCCAAATGATGAACATCCATCATGAGAAATGTACAGGTCGCGATAACCTAGGATTCTGTTCGTTAAGAAATGCTCACTTAGCGCGGCTCCGTGCCGTATTAGGCGGGCAAGTGGCATCGCGCCCCCAGGTGCGTCTCAGGAATCACGCTCAAGTTGTGATAAGTTCAATTTCCTTGCGCCACGTTCGTCTTCTCTTAATGTCCCGACACATTACACTGATGTGCGCGATGCTGATGGATATTGCAGGTAAAATGAAGCAAAAAAGTCCATTTTACGCTGGAATTCACAGCTATCTGCAGTTAACATCCTTAAGGCACATTGTATAGTGAGGATCACGTAAGAGTAGTTCCTAAAAGGCCAATTTGATCGTCTCTTCAGTGTTGCCAACTAATACCAGATATCACCAATTCTACGTACAGAAATAATCTATACTAATAATAAATCTGTAGCCGAAATGTTTCTTGTAATTTTCGATTTTACCAAAATAATTGGTCCTAACATATATAATTAACCGCCCTGAAACCGAAAATCGCTTTTTTGAAATTTTTGTTTGTATGTCTGTCTGTCTGTCTGTCTGGATGTTTGTTACCTTTTCACGCGATAATGGCTGAACCGATTTATATGAAAATTGGCATATAAATTAAGTTCGTTGTAACTTAGAATTTAGGCTATATGGCATTCAAAATATTTTATTTAAAAGGGGGGTTATAAGGTGGTTTGAATTAAATAAATCGAAATATCTCCCTTATTATTAATTTTCATGAAAAATATTACATAACAAAAGTTTATTTAAAAATAATTTCCGATAAGTTTTATTCTGTGCAAAATTTTGATAGGATTGATATTTAATGAGATAAATGAGTTTCAAAATTACAATAACAACGCCATCAAAGGCGTTGTAATGAAATAAAAAACAAATGACTTCGTCTATAAGGGGCCTTGGACAACAACAATCGAAAGCTATGAAAAATAGCCTACAGAGAATGTTTCTGTGTTTGTATGAAGTAATATCGGAAGCTAAATTAACCGATTTGTATAATTAATTATTAATTCACCATTGGAAAGTGTAGTTTCTCTAGATGGACATAATGCTATAATGTTATTACAGTAACTTCTGAGGGAATCGAGGACAGATAAGATTAAAATAGATTCTTATGTACAGAAAACTTGATAGGCTATTCTGTACATTCGTTTTCTGTATTTCCTAAAATAATTTTTATGACCAAATGAGTGGTCTCTGGATCAAAATGATCGCATTTTAATTTTTTAATTCAATTTAATTTAAGTAATATAATAAACGATTTATCCTTCTATCAAACACGAATGTTCCCTGGATCAAATGTCCTATTTTAATTAAGTAATTACTTTATATTTATTTCTAACGGGTGCAGCGGAGCGCACGGGTACGGCTAGTAATAATAATAATAATAATAATAATAATAATAATAATAATAATAATAAAGTGTTAATAATAACAATGTCTTGCTTATTTACCCATCTCATCTTCATGTTGCGAGGTTTTTCCCTCCATACCTGTGGAGTAACGGCTAGCGCGTCTGGCCGCGAAACCAGGTAGCCCGGGTTCGATTCCCGGTCGGGACAAGTTACCTGGTTGAGGTTTTTTCCGGGTTTTCCCTCAACCCAATATGAGCAAATGCTGGGTAACTTTCGGTGCTGGACCCTGGACTCATTTCACCGGCATTATCACCATCTCATTCAGACGCTAAATAACCTGAGATGTTGATACAGCGTCATAAAAGAACCTACTAAAAGAAAAAAGAGGTTTTTCCCAAATGGTTCAATAATTTATTTATGAAATAGTATATTTTCTTCCTTCACTTCTCGCATATTATGTTGGTAATTAGGATTAGTATGATTTAATATTACAATTTATTTTGTCTGGCAACATGAAATTTATTGCTTTGACTAAAGAGTTTATAATATATGAGACCTAACCTAAAAATGTATTTACTTATTTGCATTTTCATCAGTTTGATGTACCGTACACCGAAATCATTGCTGCCAACATAACAGTTATAAAATAACTGCCAGTTGTAATATTTGTCAGTACCCGAAATTCGAAACGAAGTTGGTAAAAGAAAATTCAACCTGACAGCTAGGAAATCACTATAATCCACTAGCATATTTAATAATAGTGGAAAAATGGTTAGGTTTCACCCTTAGGGTATTAAGTAAGCTGATCCGGACTATACCTTTGATTGAGGTTCTGGCTGATATGTACAGTCTTAGAAGCAATTGATGACGCGACTCTTGGTGGTGAAAAAGTTTTCATGGCACTACTCATTTACGCTAAATTCTTTTCCTTGGCACTTGTTCTAGCTACTTAGAGACGAAATACAACGAAACAACGAATGGTATTACCTCAGCTAGTGGTTCGCTTGTGAACCTGGTCGCACGTGCTCTGATCATGCGCAGTGCCTCCTTTCTTGACTTTTTTTTTGCTAATTTCGGCACCGCAGACTGAGGCTTATTGTGCCTAGACCCACAACTCTACTGAACACACGCACACACTGCAGGACTCCCCCGTTTACTGGGTCAGGGTACCCGGGGACCACTGCGTGACACCACACACACTGGGACAATGGACAGATAACCAGTCCCCGTGAAGAGGTCCGAATTAAATCCCCCTGACTTCACGACCGGGAATCGAACCGACAAGCGACAGATCACTACCGAAGGCAACGCACTGAAGACATGGTAGTCGCTACACACTACTGAAGCAACTGGTGTGAAAGAAAGTCGTCTGATGCATTGGGGAGTCATATCACGGCAGATGGATTGGACGTAATAGACCATGGCCGGCGCGTTCGTCCGACTATCACTCTCTGACTTTCGATTGTGAGATCACACGAAGGGTACTGCGTACTCTCAATGTCACACAGTCTGGGATCACCTGTTGAATATAATTTTGGATGCGGAAAATAGGATCCGGAATATGCCAAACATCTTCAAACGTTCGCGATCGTCATGACGCAAGAAGGCTCGATTTTGCTATGAATGTGTTGGTGGACAATTCCTACATTCCCTGTGAAGTGCAATGTGCTACTATTCTTGTAAATAGCATCATGTGAAATGTAATATTGTCTCTATTCTGATTTTTCACTTTCTGTTCCGGCTCTTTGTTTATATCAAATAATTTGCTTGTTTTACTGTGTTGCATACTGTTTACCATATTAATGTATATAAAATTACCGATCAAGCTGTATATAGCTTCTGGGAAACTTCATTCTATAGCTCTGAGAGAATAATGTCATATTTTCATGAAAATAACTTGACATTTCGGACTCCTGAAAACTCCCCGGAAGCTCTGAGAACTCCGAGCCGAGAACCTCACTTTTAGAACCGCTGCCGTAGTCGGTTAACAGTTTCGCAAAACTCTGAAGTTTATGTTCTGAGGTAATTCCCCTATGGCAACAATATTCTCAGTTACGACAGATTTATAATTCTTTACACTTGCATAAACACCATAAATATACAATCACGGCGAAGGAAGGGTTATTTCCTTCACCTACCTGCATGTTTATTGTTAATTTGTAAACAGCAGAATGTGTACCAAAGTTTTACGCGTTTCTTCTTTCTCGTTACATAATTCTGATTTACAGAGATGTATGACACGAACGAGCAGAGTTGGGAAAAATTATCCTGGGATTTACAGTGTGCCCGGGATCAACTAGTTTGATAACCAGAATTATAAATTATGCCGCCTTCTGTTTGGTGTGTGCTCATGCGCGTGGGTGCGAATCGTCGGCTGTGTTCACGTGTTAAAGCGGAAAGTTTATTTATGGTCACAGTGCAGTGGGAGCGCTTTAAATGAGGCACAAATGTTACTGTTGCATCCACAGTGTGGTCTCGCACTCTCTGAGAAAATCAGATTTGCAGAGCTGCTACAGTACAATACTTTCACTCATTGGAAATCGAAGAGTCACAATAACGGATAGAAGTGAACTTCTGGCTTGAGAAAATCCTCTCACTACTCCTTTCCTTCACAGTTTTTCTTATTGCTCATCCACTTCTTATTCTTCTTTTACATCTTTCTTCTTCACTTCATCCTCATCTCCGAGGTATTCTCCAACTGTAAGGCGAATGTCAGGTAATTAGTGACTGATCCTAGGCCACATCTCGCAAAATATGTCCATTTCGATATAACCGGTTGGTTATTTAATTTCATTAATGAATGTATTATTTCATTATGTTTATTACAAATATTTTCGTGAATTATAATTTCTATATTGTGACAGCGACGTGAGATTCGAACTCACGACCAGCGTCCCGCGAGAGAGAGCATATCGCGCGGGCTTCACGGGGAAAGGGGCCTACACGCGAGGGGAGGCTGCGCGCGCAGCTGCTACTTAACGCAGTGAATGTGGAACGACCTTCCCGACTACTCCAGAAATCCGTCGAAGTGGAAGACTCGCGAATTTTCGAGGCTACGTCGCTGTGGTTATAAATTACGGTCGCGAAGGAACGACAGCAGAGTTTTCAGTTATTCAGTCAGTGAGTAAGCCAGAGCAAGCAAGCCAGTCAAGCCAACCGGAGTTCGACTCGAGTGTTCGTCCGCATCTGCGTCAGCATCCGAAGGCCTGAGTTCGAGTGCAGTGGATCGCAGTTGGAGGGACCTGAGTTCGAGTGCAGTGGACCGCAGTTGGAGGGACCCGAGTTCGAGTACAGTGAACTGTCTCTGAAGGTCTGTGGTTCGAGATACTGTGAACTCGAGTGACTGAGATAGAAGAACTGTGAACTGAGAACTGATAGTTCTGATTTGTAAATAGTGCTTTGTAAATATTAGTTAAGATTAACAGTTCATTGTTGTTCGTACTAGTCCAAGTAAATTGTCATTGTCGTCGGTGGAGTGCTATAACGAATACTGTGTTGAGTGAAAATCCAATTGTTGACGAGAGCGTTTAAGGCGAATTGTAGAAAGGAATTATTGTTGTGGCGAATAAATTACATTGTTATAACTAATAAAATTCACAATATTATTATTATGTCTGTAGTAATAATTAATAATAACATAATTATGATTACAATTATGGTTACTATTATTTTTATTGATGTAAGAAATATTTCAATTTCTTCGACGCTGAATAACCTAGTAGTTGATAAAGTGTCGTTAAATTTTAAATTTAAATTATGTTTTATTTAACTACGCTCGCACTTGCTGAGGTTATATCAGCGTAACGGAATTTTGTCCCACAGGAGTTCTTTTACATGCCAGTAAATTTACTGACATGAACCTGTCGCATTTAAGCACACTTAAATGCCATCGACCTGGGCCGGGATCGAACCCGCTACCTCAGGCACAGAAGGCCAGCGCTGTACCGACTGCGCCACCCAGGCCGACCGTCGTTAAATGACCGACTAAAGAAAATTACTTACTAATATTATAGAATAGATATTCTATTAGGCCTATACAGTAGGTTTGTGTGTGTATTTGTATTGTACTGTATTATATTGAGCGAGAACTACTAAACCACTAATAATAATTAATCAAACTTAAATTATTATACCTAACTCATAAGTCGGCAGATTTTTAGGACTCTTGTGCCAAACTAATCTCGATGTCATTTCGTTCATCCATATAAATGAAATAAATAGGACTACGTATGCCAATTTTTTTTTTTTTTTTTTTTTGGGTACGGAAGTCTTGGTAAATCTTCTTTCAACGTTCTTTTTAACTGTAGAGAATACTATTACGATAAATGATTATTTGGCAGTAATTTATTAGTGTGAAGGGAATGTCAAGAGATGTCGAGGTATGTAATCAAAGGAAACTTTCAACGCACTTCATAAGATGATCGAAAAGGAGAGAACAAAACAGTCGAGTTCCTTAATCTGTGCAGATGAATAATAATAATAATAATAATAATAATAATAATAATAATAATAATAATAATAATAATAATAATAGTAATAGCCTAATAATAATGTTTCATTTCAGCCTGCAGATTAGGTGGTATAAATGCTGTTAAATCATTTTAAATGTATCTCTTTCTCATTTGATACTTGTCTTATCATCACGCGAATGCGGAGGTAAAGAAATACCACGAAAAATGTATTATTTTGTCAGTTGCTAAATAACCGTCTATGTTGATAATTATTAAACACAAATAGCGATAAAATTACGTTCTTATCTGTAGGTCTGTGCACTGAAATAGTGAGCACAAATTACGATAATAAGAGCTTTCCATTTCATCTTGTCTGTACAGTCTGATACAAATTTAAAGTAGTTTCTATCTCTCCCACTCTAACTTCGTGTGTGCACCTCCCTCTCTGTTTTATATGACTTACCTCTCTCACTTTCATTCATACTTGAATAGAAAAGAATTGAACTACGTCAATCTAATCACGGTCTTGAACCAGATAATTCAAGCACTGAACTCCAGTTATAAATTATTTTTAATGATATTTTTGTTCCACTTGACGAAATGTCATTATTATAAATTGGTAAAAAAAAGCTGGAACAGTTTATTTGGAACTACGATGATCGTATGATGGCGCAGAATATCTGCATGGAAATATCATATGTACTTCGGTACATTAAAATAATATATATGATATGCGTAAATCACTTCGTGATTTAAGACGGCGCTTATTCCGTCGATCCCGGCCGACTAGTCACTCACATCGAGTGCACCTCAGTACATGTGTGGACTTCGGTCCTGCGTTCATAGACATCTATGACGTAGTGCAGAGGGCGGCCACTAGAGGGAACCCAAGAGTTGGAGCTTAATCTGAGACGATTCTGACCGGCGTCGGGGGTTGTATCCGGTGTGGCTTAGTGGATAAAGCGTCAGCACGTAGAGCTGAAAACCCGGGTTCAAATCCCGGCGCCGGAGAAAACTTTCTCGTTCCATTACTCTTTCATCGTATGATGACGCAGAATATCTGCATGGAAATATCATATGTACTTCGGTACATTAAAATAATATATATGATATGCGTAAATCACTTCGTGATTTAAGACGGCGCTTATTCCGTCGGATCCCGGCCAACTAGTCACTCACATCGAGTGCACCTCAGCACATGTGTGGACTTCGGTCCTGCGTTCATAGACATCTATGACGTAGTGCAGAGGGCGGCCACTAGAGGGAACCCAAGAGTTGGAGCTTAATCTGAGACGATTCTGACCGGCGTCGGGGGTTGTATCCGGTGTGGCTTAGTGGATAAAGCGTCAGCACGTAGAGCTGAAAACCCGGGTTCAAATCCCGGCGCCGGATAAAATTTTTCTCGTTCCATTACTCTTTCATCGTATGATGACGCAGAATATCTGCATGGAAATATCATATATACTTCGGTACATTAAAATAATATATATGATATGCGTAAATCACTTCGTGATTTAAGACGGCGCTTATTCCGTCGGATCCCGGCCAACTAGTCACTCACATCGAGTGCACCTCAGCACATGTGTGGACTTCGGTCCTGCGTTCATAGACATCTATGACGTAGTGCAGAGGGCGGCCACTAGAGGGAACCCAAGAGTTGGAGCTTAATCTGAGACGATTCTGACCGGCGTCGGGGGTTGTATCCGGTGTGGCTTAGTGGATAAAGCGTCAGCACGTAGAGCTGAAAACCCGGGTTCAAATCCCGGCGCCGGAGAAAATTTTTCTCCGTTCCATTACTCTTTCATCGTATGATGACGCAGAATATCTGCATGGAAATATCATATGTACTTCGGTACATTAAAATAATATATATTATTTGGAACTGTTTCACAGTTGAAACTGTTTCGTCGAAACAGTTTCGTGAAATAACTTGTTCCAACTGTTCCGAAGAGTGGCACATGTTCCAACGATGCACATGGTTCCAAGAGATAAACAGTTCAATTTCTAAATAGTTTTCCTCTTTTTTGCTGTCTGCAAATGCCACGTGTAGTACTATCATTGACCTCCAATCGAAAGTAGATATAATATTATCCATATTCCACACGGCCTTCGTGCAACAGTAGCCTATGTAGGATCGCGCAATTTAATTGCACGAATCAAATTCCCTAATAAATCTGATATTAATTATTAGCTGTCCATTGATGGAGAATATGTTCATGGTGTCCTAACATAGTGTTAATTATTAATATACCGCGAAAAATATCATCGGCTAATATCATCGTTATTAAACTATTTTACTATTTTTACTAAAATCGATTCATTTTCAATTGTAGTTATTTACTGTAACCTTAACAGTAATCTACGAAAAATGACTTTCTTCGTCATAATACACTGAACAGCTGATTTAAAGACGATTGAAGTGCTTTGAAACATATTCCCGAAGCAGATGAGAAGTTGGAACAGTTGGAACAGTTGGCACTGATGTTGTAAACATATTCTTATGAAACTGTTTCTTTGAAACTGTTATTTTGGAACAGCTTCGTTCATGAAACAGTTACAGTCGAAACTGTTTCTTAAAAAGAACAGTTTATCCCATTTCTAGTCATTATTAACTTAGCTTTGTCTTTGTTCTATCTTACAAAGAAGTTCATTTCTCGAGTAATGTTTTATATGTACAGTAAATTAAACTTCAGGGTTTTGAGACCAGTGCATTGGTTTGTGATGTGCAGGTGTTGTTGCGGACTCTCCTTCACCTTCCACTGCGGAACTGGTGTGGACGTCGACAGCTACAAGGCTGTGGACCAACAGTGGACACCATCCAAGCACACTCAGCCGTCACCCACCGATGCTTATGGCACTATCGAATTTCAGGGAGGACCCCACCCCAGCAAGGCGCAGGTGAGAATCTTTAGACCTCTAGATGTGCTAAGAATAATAGGGGATAGATCATGTCGTTTTCATCAACCTTCGTCAGATTTAATTTTAACAAAAATAACTAGGCCTCGTTAAAATCATAGGTGTTTCATCCTGTACATAATTAAAAATGTGACTCAGTTTTACAGTCCTTTACTTCATGTAGAGTTATTTTATAAGACGGTCATACCTCTTCCTTAGATTCAGTGATTATAATTTAGGTAATGGCGTGCTTGCCGAATAATATGTACTCCATTCACCAAATTACATAAGCTAAAATGCCGTTTAGTAAGAGAAAACGATAGGAACCAACTTGTGTATTATAATATAGTTTGGCTATAATCTTATAATTTATAACATCCTCCGAGACGATTATTAGGGGGGGCGGATGTTGATGAAAAGTCATCTTCTTATTTTTCGTACACTACTTTTATCACTTGAATATAAATAATTGATTAAATGGCGATCTTACTCGTGTTAATTATGTAAGCATGTGTGGCTTACAGCTGTTTCGGTGCTACTTGACGCCATCCTCAGAGCCTACTAGATCTCGGCGCCATCTCAACTTCGCTGCCTGTTGTGTGGGTGCGTTTGTGTGATGAAGAGTTGTGTCAAATAGTGTGTGTGTTCTGAAATATACATCTACATCTACAATACATCTACATATGCCGAACACATAACTAATGCTAATCACACATACAATAACATACAGACATGGAAATCCTACACATACAACCCAAAAACCAAAAACTCAACACATTAGAACAATATGAAATATACAAACATACTAAAACACACCCTAATCAAATTCTCAACACACAGATCAATTTCAGAACACACACTATTTGACACAACTCTTCATCACACGAACGCACCCACACAACAGGCAGCGAAGTTGAGATAGCGCCGAGATCTAGTAGACTCTCAGGATGGTGTCAAGTACCACCGAAACAGCTGTAAACCAAACATTCTTACATAATTAACACGAGTAAGATCGCCATTTAATCAATTATTCTTATTTTTCACATTAGGACGATGCCTGTTAATACAGAAATCCTTTCTATGTTAATATCAAGGTAAAAAAAATAATTTATTATATTGCATTTTTTTACATTTTTGAACTAATTGGTCATTTTTAATACTTCGAAGAACTTTTAGATCATTTGAAATGCATTTTACTTTCTTCTTTACCGATAGGTCTGTTAAATCATTTTCTAAGCAAATAAGTCAGTAGTAATTACCTACTGAATAAGTGAATAACAGTGAAGTTTGAATTTTTTAGTTTGGAACAGATTCCAAAGTCCATCCCTCATTCCACTGAAGACTTCACTTCACACAACGGAAGTAATATAAAAGGCTTGACAACAGCTTAGTTTAAGTGAGGACTTTGACCGCTACTGTTCTTTCATCGGTATGAGGGTGTTTTTAGAATTTATGTTTGGAAGAGGGGGAGAACTTTCACCGTTTCCTGGAGAATAGGACGTTGTGTCTCCAATATGGTTCACAAGGGATGTACTGTAGTAGACAGTAGACATTATTTTAACACAAAGATTGCAAGAATGTACGCTGCACCCACAATTTGCTTTGTCATTCGCACTCCCTCATCTGGAAGGTCTGGTAACAAAAGTGAAGAGAGGAAAGAGGAGGAGGAGGAGGAGGAGGAGGAGAAGGAGAATGAAGGAACTGATAATGACCACCCCTGATTGAAACAACTGTAAACCTTTATTAAACTCTGTAGTTTTCTCTTAAAATCTTAATTTTGTTGCCTTTATCTTAGTCAAATTCAAGAAAGTTGCATCCTCTCTCCGAGATTTGCAGGGCAGTCATTGCAACGAGGTGACTAATTTTTAAGACGTTGTGGTGTGAGTACTTTGAATAATATTTGAGGGGCTCACAACCAGAGTGGACCAAGTCCACCAGTGATCAGTTTGTGAATTAATACAATCTCGGATGAAGAAAACTTAGATTTATTCATTGCCATAACAAACAAAGTCCATAACTCATTTGTTACTCCACAGAGAGCAGCATTTCCTATGGAAGGTGGAGATTGCTAAGCGTGAGTCAGGAACTTTAAGACTCAATATCTCAGAACTATTCCAGATGGACTTGGTCCATTCTGGTTGTGAACCCCTCATTTAAATGTCATGTTCTTTTAATTTTATGTAATTTTCCCATTATTTTACGGGCATTTTATTGATCATTTTAAGTAGATTTTGAGGTCATCAACATCCGCCCCCTAGTACTCGTAATTATAATTAGGCATGAGCAATTATGCACTTGACTTAGGGTGTATGAATATCCGACTCTGCCGGCAAACAGCGTGCTTCCAGCCACTACGCGCGGCTGCACACTTGCGGATGAACGTCTATTTGAAATCTCTGTAGAATTCTTAATCTTTTCCATACAACTCATGGAGCCTTCATAGTAGATACTCAACAGCTACTGTTGACCAAGAACTATGAAAGATGATGGCTGACATAAGTTGAAACAAGTCAACTAGGTAATTACAACTTAGTTCATTTTTACACATGAAAGTGGTTATAACTTATTACATCTAACGATATCCCTAAGTGATACAAAGTGTTGGAAGTGTGTAATCAAGATTAAAAATCCTTTCATTTTTTTTTTTTTTTGTATTAATATAGGTCGAATATAGACTTTATACTGAAAAAAATACCATTTCATCATGGAAATCTAATTTTATGTGAGCAAACAACGTAGGTTTCGATGTTTCGAGTACATTATAATTATGATTATGGTATTAATATTGTAAAATATACAATTAAGCATTCAGTAACCATTTATGGTTTCTGAATATTTCATAATATTCTAAATGTAAGAATTGATATCTTCGTTTAGAAATTTGTGCCTCGATCCTAGCGGTGGAGAATAGCTAACATGCGGACACGTTTCGATCTGCATAAACCGTCGGACATTTCAGCTTTGTAAAATAACGTAAGCAAGGGTTTATTGTTAAATTTTCCTCTAACAATATTAAGCATTAACACCATAAAGTTCATTTTAATGTGTGCTATTTTTATGGTATATTATTTTAATACTCCGGAAATCGTATTCCTTGCCTGTTAATAAAATCTGACCACCTGAAACTAAAATTATTTCAGTATCACAACATTACAACTTTAGTCCTTAAGGAGATTCAAGAATAACTTAAAAAGTTGTGTATAAAGTGTAAATTAAAATTAAGGTGACATTTAACATTTAATTTTTAAGGTGACATGTATTTATTTAGCCTGACGAGTTACTCTCTTGGTTTGAATTGTAAATTATTTAAAAATAGCGTGTAAGAGGGTCTTAGACTAGAAATTTTTAGCTTAAATGTAGTTCTGTTTATAAGTATTCATAAGGGTGTAATTATTTGTCGTATTTGAGCTGTTGTATCAGTGAAGCGTGGTGAGTCAGTGAAGTTATGGTTTTACAGCGCAGTGAATAGTTCCGATCAGTGATAATTTATAGTGTAAATGAAATGTGTTCTATAGTGTCAGTGAAATGTGTCCTAAAATGTCAATGAAATGCGTCACAGTGCCACTACAGTGAGTGAGATGAGAGTAAAGTGAAAGACTATTATCAGTACCAATGTGAAACTTATGTAGGGCCTATACATATGTAGGTTGTATTGTAAAATTAGGTTCACTTATTAATTAGGTTATTTTATGTATTATTAATTGTAATTATTGTGTTAAATTGTACTGTGTATTCTTATTGTATTGTGTATTGTATAATTGTATTATGTATTGCATAATTGTATTTGTATTGTATAATTATATTGTGTATTGTAATTTATTGTGTATACCACTGCCACCGGGTGCTTGCCCACTTGCAGAATAAATAAATACAAGTTTAGTTTAGTTTAATTATTATTTTCGGTTTTATATTTTACTTCCATGAGTACCAATAAGAAAGGTAACAGAAATTCATGAACGTGAAATGTAACTGTTTATAACATCTCTAAAAACTAGAAAGGAAACAATATCTGTCCCAAATCTACAGTTTTAAATTATTCAAGTAAAAAAAATTGAATTTCATGTACCATAGTTTAATGTTCTGTTTTATTTAGCTATATTTCATTCCTTTTGAGCAGCATCTTCGTGTAGAATATTCCAATACTATGTTTTAACATCATTGATTGGGGTTTTGTGGGCTACTGTAAATATGTCGCTGCCATTTCGATGGAATTTAACAGTGTCAGTTCGCCACAGCACTGGAAAGCCTGTTAAATGTAAAACAATAACTATTTGTTTTTGGAGTAGGCTATGGCTGAAAGTCCACCGCTTTGTGCTGTGTTATATTATGCATTCCCTATTGATTTCGTGGAATTGTTTTGTTTTAAATTTTAGCCACTAGGTGTAATTTCAGATTAGTTGGAAATGATGGAAACAGAAAGGTAGCCTTGTTATGTAATTCCGTGATATTTGATATTTGCAAGGTAATTGTTCATACTCGATTGCGCATACCTAGAGGCCTGAGAGATCGTAACCCATTCTCCAGGGTTTCACAATAGGGAAATTTTGTTTTTATTCTACAAACTATCCCCAGTGAAAACACCCAACATCGTATAAATATAATATGCAAATATTGTGTGTATTGCAATAGTGAGTTAGCCAGAAACTGTGAACGAATTTCGGGGAATAATCTCTCTCTACATCTGTAGGCCTATACTATTTCGCTGATAATCCGAATTCGAATCCCGGTGGGTCCAAGAGGAATTCTTTGTCAAGAAAAACGATGCTTGGTGGTAGGTTTTCGCGAGGTACTCCCATTTCCCTTGCCATCATTTCACTACTTCCCCATTAGTCATCACCCGATGGTGGCGTGATACCTATCTGATGGACTTCCTTGGACTTCGAGTAAAGTTTTCCGAACTTCTTCAACTAGCTTATCACTGTAGACATCGGATTTTTAGGCACTAAAAATTGCCGTTTTAGGCGCCTAAAATAAGCTCAAAATTTGTAAAATTAGGCTCTATTTTAATGAAAATAGGCATTTTAGGCACATCAAGGTATCATACTTATTTCTTTCACTGAAATTTTTAGTTATACACTAAAATACGCACAAAAAAGTATGTTTAAACATTAAAAAAGAATACTATATTATATTTATAAACAGAGCTGCACAAATTTAATATATTGAAACTAATGAAAAAATGATTATTGATATCAAGATTACTCATTTTAAGTTATTGAAATTCAGTTCCATGCTCAGACTTTATTATAATTATCTGCACAGTACACCACCAGAATTTTTTCTAAATTCTCCACAGTTGACCTTTGCCTTTTGTCACTGAGAATCATTATGAAAGCAGAAAAACTTCTTTCAACCGAAACTGATGTGAGAGGCGCAAATTTTAAATTAGGTACAATAGAAACATCAATACTTACTGGAACATTTACACTTTCCCCCGATATTACTCTTGATATTTTTTCCAACAATGAAAATCCTACATTCTTATTTAATACGTTGTCCCACTTATTTTTTACTTTTTTCCCAGTTTCGCCCAAAGCAGAATGTATGTTCACTTGAGCTTCCTTTACTATTGCTATTTGGCTACAAAGAGATTGTTTTTCACGTTCTAATTGTTCAATGCTTGCAGGTATGAAAGAAAAGTTTGATGTTATGTAGGCAATATCGTTTTTCACTCGTGAGTCATTCAGACAATCTTTCACTGCTTTCACACACGCTGCACTATCAGTTTCAGGTAATTTATCAATAACTGTGACCACTTCTTTAAAATACTTAGAATAATACACCAACGACTGAATCCAGGTTCCCCATCGTGTAACAACCGGCTGAGGTGGGAGTGGGATATCTGGAAAGTTCTCTCGGAATATTGAAATCCTGGATGGGGCTTTACAAAAACATTTTTTTGTGTTAGAAATAAACGAATTGACAAGAGGAAATTCATTCCGGATTGTTTCAGAAACCCTGTGAAGGCCATGTGCTAGACAGGTTACATGCGTGAGGTTAGGATAAAATGTTTTAAGAAGTGGAGCTGCAGCAACCATGTATGAGGCAGCATCAGTACAAAACAACAGAACTTTAGAATCGTCTATATTACCTGAGTATAAAGACTGTAGGCCTTTATTTACAAAATAAGCAATGGCTTGGCTATTCACTTTCGAAAGTTCCTTAACACATACGAGGTGTGGAATCGAAGGTCCATCAGGACTAAGTTTTCCTACTACCATATTTGCTATATACCTATTCATAGGATCCGAGGTTTCATCCACAGAGACCCATATGTAAGAATCACCTATATCCTCCCGAATGGAAGCTAAAGTTTCATTGTATATTCTGTCTAAGTAATTTTTTCTTAGGGTCGACTCAGATGGGATATTTTGTTTGCAGTATTTTTGTAAAAACTGTCTTAAAAACGGATTTTCAATTGCATTCCAGGGAATGTTAGCAGCAACAAACGCTCTGGTTAAATCAGCATAGAAATTGCTGCTGAGATTGGATGAAGTAGGCTGTGTTAGTAAAGTTTGTTGCAGTTGATTTTTCTGCTGAGCTTTAGCCTTATGAGCCGCTCCTTGCACATGCTGCTTTAGGGGCACTTCTTTTCTTGCGAAATCTAAAAATGTAAAGTAAACTGAATTAAAATAAAATCCTAATTGTTGTATTGCCGTATTTCTATCACAAAGTTAGTGGGTTCGAACAATCAAAATTTTAATGACCTGCAAATACTTTAACTATCGGAATTTAAAAGGTTAAAGTGTAGTGGTCTTAAAAAGAATTACACCTCAGGATAGCTCAGTCAATGTATAAATATTATAGGCCTACTCATTAAAATTAATAGAATTTATTTATTTCAACTATTGTTACATACCTGTTTGCTACAAATCTTGCAGAATATTATTTTTCCATCATAAGTGAATTCTGAATATTCTGTTAGCCATTGCCGGATCAATGTAGATTTTGCACTTATATTTTTCGGCATTATCGCGTTAAACTTCACAGGAAAACGTCCTACCGCTCAAAACTTCTCAACACAAATAAGGTTAGGGAAAGAGCAACAGTTAACGAGCATTCAAATGAACCGTTGTTATTGAGATTCAATTGGACAAAAATACAAAGTTCCACTTATTGTTGCATTTCCTGGTAGTGTTAACACTAGGAGGGTCATTCTTTTAAATATTTTGTAACGGTTTACCCTACTAATTCGCAGTTTTACGACTTTTCATAAATATTTCAAAAACACTCTTTCTCCAAAAATTGTGATTTTATGACACTCCGAAGGGCAGTACAGACCGAAAACAGTCATTTTTATAGTATAGTATATCTCTGAATCGGTAGCAGCACATGTTGTGATTGTTGCCTGCTTCAAAACTAAGGTTGGTTCTTTGTCGGCATTTATGCCTCCAAACATGTTAATTTCGGTGAAATCTATTGCGAGTGTCGTGAGATTCAAAACATTTTGTTTCCTTTATCAATGGTTTCATGGCCGGTGTGAAGCAAACTTTCCACTTTTTAAATGCCTTAAATTTCGCAGTGAATGCATGTACAAATTATAAAAAGTAAGAGTAAAATGCGAAACTTTACAGTGAGTTAGGCATTTTTAGGCGAATATTAACAAATTAGGCTCTAATAACCGTTTTAGGGCATTTTAGGGCACTATAAAACTCTTTGAATACCTTTCAATTTCCATGAAACACAAATATTAATAATTATTTTTACTTTTCTCCTAAAGAAACAAAATAGGCATTTGCCCTAGAATCCGATGTCTGCTTATCAGATATCCTCTGTTTTCCACTTGAAAATTCCCTTTTGACGCTTCCAGTAGCAAGAAATTTGTTTATAATGATTTGTTAGTCTTTCTATCAGGTGCATTTTTCTCTACACATGTCTAAAGTTTCGTTGCATTAATATCACTGTTTTTAACTCAGCAAACCATAAAACAGTTTGCGGACGTTCTTGCGCGGTAACGCTATTTTAATTTCAACAATGATAATGCAATTTTCTGGACATTAAGGAATAATTTACGGCTTACGATCAAAACTTAGACAGTTTTATTACCTTGTAACATACACATCAGATTCGTATAAGGTATCTACTTTATTTTATAGACAATTAAAATTGGCTACGTTCTTATGTGAACACGGTGCATTTTAGAGTTTAGACCATATACTCGCGTACCAGTGGCGGCTCGTGATAAAATATTACGTGTGTTCACAATTGTGTGTTCCAAAACCGAAGAGAATTTGAAATCGTACGTTTAGCCTAATATGAAATGTCATGATTCCAATGTTTCACTGTCAAAAAAACCGTATATAAATTCAAAACATATAATAATAATAATAATAATAATAATAATAATAATAATAATAATAATAATAATAATAATAACAATAATAATAATGAAACCCAGTCTTTTATTTTCAATTTTTTCTGGTAAATCAGTTTACCCAGTTCTTTACTGTTCAAAATTGCTTGAACAGAGTTCATTGTTTACGTTTGTTAAAAATTAATACATACCATATTGCCGTTATTTACAAAAGCGTGTGTTCAGTAATATATTTTGGTTTACAACACACTGATATATTGTAATCCCATCCATATAGATCGATTACTATGAATACATGCCAGTAAATATTATTCTTAAATAATATATACCACTATCACATTCAGCCAGCACGTGTTTGAAAGCCAAACTATGCTATTATGCTATAGTTTGACAACTTCAACTGAAACCCCGTAAAACACGCCAACTTCTGGAATCTCTTTCTTTCTTCTCTCTCCCTCGCTCCTCGTCATTCAGTCACCAATCACTACGTGGGCATCGCGACCAATAGAAGAACCACTCTCCAGTATTACCACAATCATTTTTGCCTCGACTGTCGGCTAGGAAGGTTCCATTATGCTAGCATTGCAGGCAACTAGTCAACCTTTTAATGCTTTTGTTAGCAGGTTTGACAAACTGTGAGTGGACCTGCAAGTACATAGTGCATAGTGCTCTCTCCCTTTCTCTCGTGCTTTCTCACTTGCTCCTCCCCAAGACAGCCAGCGCTCACTTAGTAACTCGGTGAGGGTTTCAGTTCGATTTGTCAATCTATAGACACTAAAGTATAGTAATTCACAAACTACTCTCTCGTAGCAGCACTGTACACACACCCATATAAAGTAAACGTTCCGGCAGTGAGAAATCCTGACACCTACAGGCTTAAACACAGACTATTAAATTTCCTCCTCGAGATATATAGCACGTGAACAATAGGCATCGATGCATCTGACATCTGTAGGATAGATTCACTGTTCACTTAACGCTTTGTGCTCTTGACGAGTCATAAGCGACCAGCGAAAGACAATTTCTCCCGCGCATGCGTTTAATTCCTGTAACCTCCTTGAAAAGAGCACGGCTTGTACGTGAACGCATGTTGCCAAGTTTATACAAGATGCGGGAAGTTTAAAATACTCGATTCTGATATTATACAGGGACATCATTTTATTTTTACTAACATTTTTAATATTAACCTGGCTATATCTTTGTATTAAAGGTCTAGAACCGGAAACACCGCTTGCTACCCCTTCCAAGACTGGAGTTCGATGATACTGACGTAAAATACAAATCACTTTACTAAGTATAGGAGGGAAGAAAAGCAGTTCATCCATTTATGTAAACTAGGAAATATCGCAATTTTGAGTTTGATAATTTTCATTAGGTTTTTGTTTAATCAAAATACAGAACAGTATTAATACTTAGTGTTTTTACTCACGAATTGAGTTATCCATTCGGACGTATTAATTATGCAGTGTATATTTTACTGTTACAGCACATTAGCGTACAATATAGAAAATGAAGTTAAATTGAAAAATAATCATAATATGGATATTTAAACACATTTTTTAAAATGGTGGCCGTTCATTTCGATACAGGCTTCAGTTCTTTTGTGCATATTATCGCACTATAGACTATTTCGTACGAGTAACTCATGTTGAAATAATTCTGTACCTACTCTATAAAAGAGTACCTTACGTACTGTAAATTCACTCTTCACTTCTGCCCGATCCGAAAAAATAAAATTACTCAGAAATACTATCTACTGTCCGTTAAAATGGTTTTGTCGCAGGGTCGTAGAAAAGGGGGGGGGGAATCACGTGGCAGTTAATTACTTAACGAGGCCCTTTTATTTAAGTTATTTTAAACAGTTGCATAATATTATGTAGACGTCCAATTCCTAAAAGAAATTAATGTTTTCAGAAAAGAGCTAAGACAGCCCAGCTACTAGACTTTACAGAGGGGCGAACAGTAAGTAGGTGGGGGAAACCGGGATGCGACGTAGGCAAACGGACGACAGTACCTGTGCGAAAATATGATTCAATATTGAAAGCTCTTTCGTCACTGGAAAACGCGAACATATTTCTGGAACATACTATACTCACTAACTCAATACTGCATACGCGGCCTCGGTTCTGCGTGGAGGACGGTTGGAAGTTTACTAGTAGAGGGGGTGGGAGTGAAGTACATTCAAAAACTCAGGTACAATAAAAATTGAAGTAAAAATAAAATAATGTCCCTGTACATCCCCACTACATCGATACGGTATTAAATAATAAAACTAGTCGTACATTAATGAAAACAAGGTGTTCACGTGCTCTTGTGCTCTTATTGACGCACCGCCACTCTCGCGTACACACTTCAAACTAGAACAATTTTATTATTAAAATAAATAGAAATTTTGAACTAATTTTTCTTGTAGAAACTATATTTTTCTAGATTTCAGTGGTTCATTCTTGCATACTTTGTTTTCCAAATGTAATGTATTTGTTATCACTTGGCTGTTGCAGTATGTGCGTCTGGCATATGACACGAGGCCAGAACTTATCATGCAACTCTTCACGAGGGAGTGGAGCTTGGAGCTCCCAAAGCTGCTTATCACAGTTCAAGGAGGCAAAGCAAACTTCGAGCTACAAACAAAGCTTAAGAAAGTTCTACGTAAAGGCTTGCTTAAGGCTGCCAAGACCACCGGAGCATGGATTTTCACAGGGGGCACAAATACAGGTCTTACACTTTTAAAGATGAAATATTTAATTAATATAGGAATGCTATGAATTGCTGACATTCTTAGCAAATCTTCTACCGCCGCTGTTATACAGGTTGTTTCCGAGGTGGTGTTACAAACTTTCAGGGATGATGGCGAAGGCCACATGTATCAATTTGAGATAAGGAACCATGGTTCGGAAATGACTGAGTCGAAAGTTATAAGCAAAAATAGTTGTGTGGAAATGGAATTGTAATTTGGCACCATGTGCCCTCCTTCCCTTAACCTTTGGAACAGTTATGGGACAATGGTATAGGCCGGTTGTCTCCTACGTGGGTAGGCCGGTTGTCTCCTACGTGGGTACTTGACCCGATACAATCTGTGAGTTTGTCTACTGTTCCCATTGGCTCATCCGTATTCGAAAATCAGGTCTACTTATTCCGCTCTCGTGTACTCCTCCATTTCACCAGGACTGATCGACTGGACACTGCAGCTTGTAAACATACTCTGCTGTGTACAGACGTGCATATCAGGACCGATCATGTCCGTTAAACATTACGCTATCTGCATTGCTTTAGTGTAGTTTCCTGTCCCCATCCCTCAGACAACACACTGAATGGAATACCGTAAGTAGACAACGTAAACAACGTCAGATGAATACAGTATGTGTAAGATGTACAGATAAATACACATAAATAAGGTGTACAGAGGAATAAAATTATTCCATTTCCACACAACTATTTTTGCTTGTAACTTTCGACTCGGTCATTTCCGGAAAGGGTTCCTTATCTGAAATTGATACATGTGCCCTTCGCCATCATCCCTGAAAGTTTGTAACACTACCTCGCAAACATCCTGTTATGTGTTGCAATTTCGTTAAAATGATTTCTTCATTTTTTTTTCCATTTGTAAAAATGTTCACGTATCAGATTCAATTAGTGCATACTATTCTTACATCAGCTCACAACCCTGAGAGGTGGAACTGGAGGGTAGTTTCCACATGAATTCCAGAAACTGCCTGTCATTAGTAGTGATTGTGGATGACTTTACACTCCTGATCACATATAACAGACATGGAAATTCTCATGTTGTAAAATTGCAACATATAAAAGAGAACAATCACTAGGATTTCCACTATCGGAAATGAACTTTTGGTAACGACCGCTAGATGGAAGTATTAATCCATGCATTTCCATCAGGGTTATAACGTGACTTCTTTTTCAGTCGCTAGATGGCAGCATACATAAAGCGAATGTCAGGTAATTTATAGCGAATCCTCGGCCTAATCTCGCCAAATATCATCTATCACCAATTCTATTGACGTTAAATAACTCAATAGTTGATACAGCGTCGTTAAATAACCAAAAAAAATGGTCCTTTAAAGAAGCATCTAACTTTTCCGAGAAGTTTAGGAGGACTTTAAAAACATCCAGGTTGCTCGAATCTGCACTTTCATCGTGGCCTCGAAGTGCTAGTTCGAATGCGCCGCAAAATTTAATGCACATAACGGTTTTCCAAGATTTTTTCATTATGTATCTTTATGTTCAGGTCATAAGCATTATTAAGCCGTCCACTTTTCCTAAAATATTGAACTCTAGGAGAGAATAAATGTGTGACTGCTCACTTTCATATTTATTTATTTTATGACTTAAGTGCGCCAAATCACTGACACCAAGCTTTACCTAAACGACATTTCATACAAGTTGAGAGGATGCGAACTCGTTTCTTTCCCCTTCTACTGTCCCTGAGTCGTCTGTAACAGACCGGTAGCTATTACCTCTTACACCTGCACCCCCCAAGTTGTACACACAAGAAAATAAAATATTAAATAAAGTACATAAGTGGATATAGAATACAGTGACACAGATGTTTGACAATTACATGTTTGAGTATATTTTAGTGTCGTTCTTTCAATATTTTCAACTAATAATTAATTATATTAAGGAATGCTAGTTTGTATTATGAAGTCAGGGGGGAGTGACACAGTGCAGATTGTCCCATTGTGTATGTTTAGAGTAGCAACTAGCAGTGAAGAAAACATTCATCTTCTGCTGTCAGTAGCTTTTTAATATGCCAGTTGATATAAACAGAAATAAAATGAAATATAAATGCTTAGTATAGATTTTCGAAATATAGATTACCGGTAAAGCTTTTCAATTATAAGAATTTTCACTATGTTCAAAGTCAATTATCCGAATGTTAGTAAGATAGACAGTAGAATCTTCCCGTTCACGGATGGTAAAGAGTGTGAGTAGAGGGGAAAGCCTATCAACCAAACTGAAATGGGGATTAATTAGGTTTGCCTCCTTCCTTCTCAAGTAACAAGCATGGAAAACAGTACAAACGATTGGTCGCCTCAGAGCCGCAAATCCATGCATTTCTTTCATGAACACCACACTCAAATTAAATTATCTTTTAAAATCTTTTTTTTTTTTATTACCTACACAATATTGAGTTGAGATATTTGTCTACCGATTTGTTTTAATTTTAACTTCTTACCCAACGATAAGTTAGAAAACAGCAGTTTTTCAACTCTCTAACTTTACTATCCAACCTCGCAGGATGCCTTGGCACGAATGACATGTGCTTATAGGGAAGCTACCCACACCATCTCGCTTCTAAGAGTCAGCCAGTCTTTCTCCCACTGACGTGTCGTAGAACATGCTCCTAAGCAGACGACAAATTTAATGTAATTTTTCTGCCGCAGTGCAAGAATGCTTGGAAGCAAATAATTCTGCCACGTTCTTTTTCTATTGTTGTAATATAATATACATATATAGTGAGGTTAGTTGGGGACGCTCGAGTTTTCGTCCAGAGCCAGGTCGTCTTCTGTACATACACACACACACACACACACACACACACACATACAGTGAGGGAAGTGGGGAAAAACCAGAGGCGGTATGCTACCCGAAGATTTTCCCGGCATACTTTGATTTAAAAAAAGGCATACCCCCTCCCTAACAACATACACATACATGATGTATACAATAAATTGTTTCGTCCAGTCAGTATAACGAGAATCTCTGAAGCTTACGCAACACATTAAATTTCTTAATAAAATAATTTCAAGTTACTTCACTTATTTACTAGATTATTTTGCGATGTTCATTGAGACTTATCATTTAAAATAATGTTAAAGCTTTTAAAGTGCCTTATTTAATTATTTATAAAAAGTGGAACAACATAAAAAATGACAGTCACTAAATTGGCAACAATGGCCATCACAAGCTACAGGCCACAGCCTTCTATACTTGAAACACATTCTTTGTAAGCCAGGGGTTGACTTATCAAACAAGCGTATCTAAATCAGTTATCTCAACATTATAGAACTCAACGATCTAAATATACTTTGAATACAGTTCCAGAAGGTTGTGGTTTAGATTTACGAAGCAAACAGATAGTAGGCCTACTCTTTGCTGTGAAGAAATATATGCATCACATTTTTTCAGTGACGGTATGTCATTTTTCACTAATAGTATGTTTTCTGGCCATAGAAACCGCTGGCGGTTTCCATACTGGCGCATATCGTCTCACTTCCCTCACTGCATACATACATACATACTGTACATACATACATAATTATTTATTTGTTGAATACTGTTCTACTACATTTTTACTGGGGGTTCACGGGTTCAAATGCTCTGATAGAGTAACCGCCACTGCTATAAAGGCAGAATTAATGAAATATATAATAGTGGTAAGCACAATAAGCCTCAGGCTGAGATGCGAGCCTTCGGGCCCTTTCTTTGTCAAAAAAAATGGCCGACGGCATTTACCATAGCAAAATCCGTTTTCTGTCGAATTCTCTGTATAAATAACCTGGCGGGAAAGTTGCATGTGTAATGCAGTCCTTAATGAATTTGTGTATAATTTACGAACTTGTAGATACCGGTACTGTGGCTGAGAACATATTAAACGTTTTTCACTCATACGTGTTGTACATAATGCACTGAAATTGATGTAGCCTACAGGGCATTTACTGTGTCACTGGTTCATTGCATGTGAATGTTAACAGGTGTGACAAGACAAGTTGGTGATGCTCTGCTGCTGGAACGGTCCCAACGTAGTGGACGAGTGATCAGCATTGGAATAGCTCCCTGGGGTATTGTTGAAAATAACCATGAGCTTTGTGGGCACAATCGTGATGTCCCTTATCACTCCATATCGTCTCCCAGGTACTGACCAAGGTAGCTGGGCCCACCAGAGGCGTCATCAATTTCTGATACCGCTTATTGCTTCTTGCTTGCATATTAAATGGCTCTTTATTTTCTTCTTAATAGATAAAATACAAAACATATTAATTATATATTAAATAGTTGAGGAAAGAAATAAAACACCAAAGAAATCTTAAATGGGAAGAGAAAGATTATTATGTTTACATGTTACTTTCATTAAGAAGAAAAAGTTCAATACTGGTACGAAATTAATATTTAGTTTTTTACACAGGATTTCTGATATAAGTCTCAATTGAAAACATTCTTTCGTACTTTTATTGAATTTCGTAATACTGTGATAACCTTCAAAATACCAGTACTGGTACCACATTGAATATGATTCATACACAAAATTGTTCATTAAATTTAATTCATAGAAGAGGAGGTTGAAGTTGAAGTAGGTAAGGTTATTCTTTAAGTATTTTGTGCTCCATTCTATTTAAAATGTTTTGCTAGATTTTTTTAAAATTTATTGAGTACCGGTATAACTTATCTGTAGAGGCTATACAAGAACACATACATATATTGTACAATGAAATTTAAAAAGTCATGAAACTACTGTCTATGGAAAACATACAATATCTCAAGAATTAAGAAAGAAAGCAAAATAAGAACAAACAATAAAACATAAAGTTTTGGGCAGAAAGAAGAAAAAAGTTTGAAACCATGAAATAAATAAATCAAGTTAGAATTAAAATTAATAATCTTCTCAAAAACGTCTTTTTAAACAATTTCTTAAAAAACCGGTAATTTGGTAAAATTCTGTATTGTAAAGGAAGTTGGTTTAAAGTCGTTATTAAAAAAATGCTTAATTCCTTTCGTCCCATAAGTTACTGAGGCATGCTGATTTCTGAGTGAAACTTCACAAATGTAAATGCTAATGTGATTGAAAAAATATATATATAATTCTGAAATATAAGTAAATTCTGCTTTTCTCTCCAAAGGGAAACATTTCTGAGAATAAAAATTATGAAATTGCTTCTTAGACCAGTCGCAGAAATGCCTCACATTTATTATAAAGAGAAAGAATAACAACATTTTGAAAACATATTGCAACTTTTGACGAAGGATTCAAGCTAAACCTACTATGTGGTAATATTATAAAATTACATCACAATTATTTACATTTTTATGATACGCTTTGGAAACATGCACATATAAGCTTCTAGTTTTTACATTTATATTCCCAATCTTCTCTTCATAGGCGTAGACCTATATGTTACAATATCATAATTAATATTCATGTAGTCCACATCTGTGGAGTAACAGTCAGCGCATCTGGCCGCGAAACCAGGTGGCCCGGGTTCGATTCCCAGTTGGGGCAAGTTACCTGGTTGAGGTTTTTTCCGGGGTTTTCCCTCAACCCAATATGAGCAAATGCTGGGTAACTTTCGGTGCTGGACCCCGGACTCATTTCACTGGCATTATCACCTTCATCTCATTCAGACGCTAAATAACCTAAGATGTTGATAAAGCATCGTAAAATAACCTACTAAAAAAATAGATATTCATGTAGTTTCTTTCTTTGAATTAGTGGTTTGGAATCTTAAAAATCAAAGTGTCACTCTGCCATAAGAAATATGTTAAGCTTTCATAAATGAGAAATCTTTGATCTTCTTACATTGTATTTTAAAATCCTTATTCATTATCATTAGTTGGATCTTGTAATTACAATGAGGGCAATGAGGCATACTTTCCTGCATAAGATTAATTTCAAGTTTGTGTTATACAATATTGGATTACGTACCGGTATTGTATAATAGCCTGTAGCAATATATACTGTACGTACTTTTAGTTTACTTATAAGTTTATGCTATTTGAATAGCGAAACCCCTTTTTACTTTGTTCTGAAGTTTCGCTCGTATTTCATAATACCAGTATTTAAGTAAATTTGTAAGCGTTGTAATCAATATGGTGTACCAGTACTGTTTATTTTACTTTTACCAGAAAGATTTCAGTCCTTAATTTTATGAATTCGTAATATTACAAATATACTTTTCTGCCTGGTTTATATTACTGAATGACTTAGGTAAATAAGACTTCGTCCATATAGTCGTAATAGGCTATATTATCTAGAACAAGCAAAATAGATAATAGTGTAAAGCTATTTTATGAAATTTATTTAATTAAGTTAGTTTTATATAACTTTAATTAATTAATCGAATAGTTTTTACTGAAATATCTGCAGATTTATAAATTTACTATATACCGATATTTAGAATGTCAGAAAATTAAATCTGTCAGAAACTGATGGTCAAATAGTTGTTAATAAATTAACTGCAACGAGTTTATACCAGTACTCTATTTCGACATATCAAAATAGAATAATCCGTTGTATAAAGTCATTTAAAAGTTACTTCAAACTTCAAAGTGTTATAAATATTATAATATTTGAAGTACCAGTACTATTTTTTGCTTTTCCGTTGTCACTATTTTGTTGATTAAAACATTGTTTTTTTGGTATACTGCTACAAAAATTTTGAAGCTTCAAGCCGTGGTTCTATCATTAAATGTTAGGATTGAGCTTGTCCTATGTTATTATGAAAGCAGTAAGGACCTTTCTCAAGGTCTGAGAAAATTTAAAACACTTAACAATATAAGCGAAGGCTCATATTTCATTTGTAATTACCAGCATGGAGATTTAATCAGGAAGTTTGAAGAAAATGATTCTGTTACTGATAAGTGATAAGAATAAATCTGGAAGAACAAAGGTAATCAATGATGTCACATGTATTGTATTGTATTGTATTGTATCATATTGTATTTATTTATGTTCCATGGTATTCGTACATCACTTCACAACTAGGATATGGAACATGTCAAAAAATCTTAGTAGTACTATGAAGTCTTAATTATAATCACAGTCTAGTTGAAATGTGTACAGAGTTTTATAATATAGTAGTACAAGAGATTATTATTATCGATACTTAATACAAGACAGAAATATTCATGCAGCATTGTTAAATGTCATAAATTCACCTACAGAATAGAAAGTGTGAGAAATTAGATACTTCTTTTTTACTGCCATATAACACATTCCTTTTTGTTAGCACGATAGATTTGCCGATGTTGCTAAGGTGCTGAAGACAAGTACGGTAATGAAATAAGTAGAAATAAGTATTATGGAATTAGTGTAGTGTTAATCAGGTATCCAGACATCAGGCGGAGAATTCTAAGAAAACATTTGTCTGTACCCATATAAACTAAAATCAGTGTCTTCGAAGAAGACAACAGTGGAATAATAGAGACTGTTACAGTAAACTGGGGCACTCCTACAGTATTCTACAGAACTTTGTCTACTCTAAAATGAGGAATCACGACCTGGAAAACATAATCTTCATGCAAGATGGCGCACCACCCCACATCTACACTCCTGTAACTAATTAATTAGACGGATCTTTAACGATCATGTCATCATTAGGCACTTTTTAATAGTATGGCCTCCACAATCTCCAGATCTCAATCTGGCTTGCTTTTAGTTATGGAGTTAATCTTGAAGAAAGAGTTATTATGGACACCTCTCGCAAGAAACTGAGAATAATTCAAGACATTTTCTGCAAAATGGTGTGCATGGTGTTGCAGAAAGAATGGTTTTTGTTAAATAAGAGAACAACAGACATATTCTCAGTGTTTAGTAAAAGCCAAACGCCATTTTCCCCTAATATAGTAATGTTTGAAGTGACTTTTGAATAACCCTATATTTTCACTGATTGCACCATTTTTTTCTTAATTTTGTGTATATCCGTCATCTCATTGAATCTCATATCTAACGTACCATTGTTGTGTCTGAAGAAAATAAAGGGAAAAATGGGTGAAATAAATGTAAAAATTGCAATGCATTTTCTTTGCTCATCTATTGTAATATATATTTTAAAACCATGTCATCCACGAGCATTATGAATCGGTGTTTTTTAAATTGTTATCGAAAATTTTAAATGTGTACTAATTGGTGTTTCAGATTTTGATTATTCCTGCTGGTGTGGCTATTTTATCTGTACAGAAGAGCAGACAGGATGCTTGCTTCTGTGTATTATTTATAGCAATTCAAACAAGCTGCTTATGGCTTGGTGTAAGCTAATAACTTATAGAGTTTTAGTTAGTAAAGCACAATGGTTTGCATGATAACTAGAAATAGATATGTCTGCTTTGTATACTGAGTTCTAGCACCTGCGTGAAGGTGTTTTGAGTGACAGCATTGTTCAAAGTATCCTCGAACTAAGTGCATAAATTGGAAGTTGAATACTATGAGCCAATCAATGAAATCAGGTTTTACGAATATCTAGACATAAAAAATATTAGAATAGAACTTTACAATGGAATTGTATTTCAGACCTTGCATTGTTACAAAAGAAATAATTTGATAATGATAAGTAACCGGAACCATATATCAAAGAAATATTAAAATGACTCCATTACGAAAACATTACGTACAAAATAAGAGAGAGAAAGCGAAAATAAAAACAAATTGACTGTCACATTTTCCCCAAGTTAGCTTTCATTCGAGTGTTCTTATGCAAGTGACTTTCACAATAGAATTTGTATAAATTTGTCTTACACATGGAAAACTTCCTGCTTCTAGAGTGTTAACTCATATTCTTAAATGATTTAAGATTATCCAATGACATATTTTATTAATGTTTTGTCTTGCATATTTTGTGATGGTAACCATGAACTGCCAAGTGTATGTCATAGATCTTGATTTGGTTGTTTCCATCCTCTATTCATCATCGTCTGTACAGTAAAACTCTGGCCATCTCTTCTCTTTTCAGGCGTCTTTCTAGTAGGTGGTCTGATGAGTTGGCGGTAGAGGACAGTGAGAGTCTTCAAGTAGAAAAGTTTTCTTGGCCAGTTCGTAAGCCAGCTGGGAAGGTGTAAATTTCGAGATACCAAGGACACATTTCAAGAAATAATGGCTGGGTCTTTGAGGCTTAGTTTATCACACATTAATTCTAGGCCGTAACTATTATAGGGACAATTTTGCAGTATAAAAGTACCATGGCACTGCCTAATGAGAGCATAGGAATGTTCTTTATTTCGGCTGCAGCTCTGTCCTGTATATGAATGCGATATGACGTTGTTCTTGGTTGTAGGGTGATCCCTAAATACTTGAAGGAGTTGACAGTCTCAAGTGGTTGATGCTTGTGCGTTATTGAGTCCTCTTTTGCAAGTCGGCCCCCCTTTCTAAAGACCATCTGGAGTGTCTTCTTTTCATTTATGAATGAATGAAATGAAATGCGCACAATGCGCATAGGATTTGTAGTTTAGTGTTTGCAGAAGTTTGTGAGCGAGGTTTTCCTTTCACGGCAGTTTTCAACGTGATATCGTTCACACGGCTTCTGACACAGTTCACACACACATTCGTCGTTGGGTTCGTGGAATCTCTTGGTGGCACAGATCTTATGGTGAAAACTATGTACTGCGTAACGGGTCACTATGTGTCTCAGTTTGTAGTTTGTGTTTGCCCAGTCTCTGGTTGTCATGGCGTCTGTTATGTAGAACTCACTCCAGATGGCGTTCTTCTTTCCTCTGAGTACTTCAAGGGCTTTCTCGTATGCTGGGGTGTTCGGCATGCAGAGTTGTGTTCTAATATCTTCGATGAAGAAGCGTTCCTTCATTAGTTCGTATGTTAGTCTGAGAGTGTTGTTCTTCCTACTCATAGTACTCTTTTCATGAAGGATGATTTGACTCGTTCAATTTTCCCCATGTCGCTGACTGTTAAGTTTCCCCATATGATATTTAGTCCGTAGGTTGCTATTAGTGCTATAGCTGACCTAAATAAGGTCATTGCGGTTTTTGTTTCTAGTTGTTGCAGATTCTTGATATTGTACATAGCTTTTATTGCAGCGGCTGCTCTTTCTTGAATGTGGATTCTGTATGATTTTGATGTTGCTTGAAGTGTTACTCTTAAATATTTAAATTTTTGCACTACCTCAAGTGGCTCGTTCTGCAGTGTCAGGGTGTCTTTTTTTTCTTTGTTTGCCGCCGTTTCTGAAGTTCATTTGTTTTGTTTTCTCGTGATTTATCTGTAGGCTGTTTTCCTCGGCCCATCTCACGAGTTTATTTAGGACCTGTTGTAGTTCTTCTATGTTGGACGGTCCTATCGCCATGTTTCTTTTCATTTATGCATAAATGATTTTTGTCCGCCCATTCTGTCAAAACATTCAAGGTCCTTTGAAGATCTTGTTTATGTGATGACTGTGTTCTTTATGTGAATCACATTGTAACAGATACCACATAAAAAATGCAGAAATTTGTCTATTTCTATGAAAGAATATAGCAAAGTGTAAACACTCAACAATATGCATGTTAGTGTGCTCTTCCTCTCATCATTAATGTATTGGCTGTATGTCTGTCCATTTCCTTATTCGTAGGTATTGATGTTCCCTTTTTGGATGTTATGAAGGCACATAGGTGGCATGGAAGTACAGCTTCTTATTTTCATACAAGAATGAGGTTGTGTGTTGTGTGATCAGTATCATGTTCCAGAGAAAGAACAGGATAAGAAACTGATTGGACTCTGGGGCCATTCTGGAAGTTTGGCAACATGAAAAATTTCACCGTTTAAAAAAATTCCTAAGGCAGACATGAATATTTTAAAAGCTCTTTTCATTGTTTTGGAATACACCTTCCAACTTCATGTATTTACTTCTTATTGTAAATTAATTGTTAGGGAAGAAAGTGCAAGGCTAAAAATTCACCTGCAAAGGCAAATACTTTTTATAAACACAGGCAAACCCACTGTATGTGTATGTAGTCGTTTAGAGCTAGATCTGTTCAAAATCACGTGAGGACAGATATCTCGCATGTTGTACGTAGTGATGGAGAATGCCTCGTTTGCCGTAGTAGTGACGGGTGTTCTGCTGCATTAATCTTGAGCATTGTCCAAGATCGATGTAACTGAATACTTATAATTGTGACGAGGATTAATTATATCCAGGAACATAAACTCTTATCCTAACTATGAATTTGTTTTAGGTCGAAGTATGCAGTTCTGAATAATCGCCATGCATATTTCTTATTGGTTGACAATGGAACTTCAGGGAGGTACGGTGCAGAACTTATTCTAAGAAGGAAACTAGAGAAATACATATCCATTCAGAAACTGCATCCAGGTACAGGTTTTATGTTTTATATTTGTAACATTTAATTTATTTGAGAACTGCAATTCAGTGTTTTTCATCGGCTCTCCATCCTTTAAATTTGCTCCAAAAAAGAATTATAAAAATTTGTCTATATAAACTTTTTGATTACCCAACAAAATTAATTTTTCAGGAATTTGGTTTATCAAACAACCATAATGCTGGATGTTTTACTAGCTTATCTAAGCTATGTGTCCTCTAAAATATTTCTAAAATGTAAAATGTTTGAAATTAGAGTTATGTTTATTTATTACAGGCACTCATTGTAGTACTCCAGTAGTTTGTCTAGTGATAGAAGGAGGTACCAACACCATTCGAGCTGTGCTGGAATATGTGACAGATACGCCTCCTGTTCCAGTAGTTGTTTGTGATGGATCAGGGCGTGCAGCAGACCTTCTGGCTTTCACTCACAAGTAAGAATTCAGTGGCAATATATAACAAGATATTTGAATGTAGCTAGGTTAGCTATAAATAATGGTTCCTTAATTGAATAACAGTTCATATTTGCATGGAATTACCTATTTTTTTTCAATATACTATAATAACCACTACCGGTATTATTGAAGTGACATACATTTTGTACATCACTCAATCAATCTTCTTAATGTATCCAGCTGTTTGCTGACAACATAAAGTCCACTATAGTCCACTGTAGTCTATTCAGTTGTTGTATTGTACATATTTAGATGAATTATAAATAGTTTTCCTTTTTGACATGATTTAGAATCAAAGTACACAGATGGTTGCTAATGAATGAATAGATTCCTTTCTACTTATTCTGTAATGTAATGGGCAGATATTTTTTGTAGACTCTCAGAAAACATCAAACTAGGACAAAACTTAGCGTATGGTCTAGAGTAGAGGTAGGTTTATCCTTGCAGCAACAATATACCTGCGGCCACACTTCATGTGCTGAAGGAAGTAGAGAGATGAATCTTCTATGAAATGCCCCAATCAAACATCTGATCACGCATAATTACTGAAATGAACTTGTATTAAAAATAACTTTTAATATCTTCATTGTTCTATATACACTTTTAACACTTAGATAAACATTGATTACTTCGGAAAACGTATTATTTGTCTTTCTTGTGTTAAATTGTATATTACCTCATTGGCATGTTGCAGCCTGCTATTGGCCATCTTCAGAACTGGTTGTTGCTGGTCTTGGCGCCTTTTGTTTGTTTTTCCTGTGGGGGTGTGTTTGTGTAGTGTAATGTGGAGTCAAAGAGTGTGTGTGTTCTGAAATTGAGTTGTGTGTTGAGAATTTCATTTGGATGTGTTAACGAGGTAATATAAAATTTAACACAAATACAAATAATACGTTTTCCGAAGTGATATAGTGTTAAAAATTGTGTAGTCAAGATGTATAATCGCTGATTAACTTGTAACTTCTTTACTATTGAAAATATGTAGGTAAAATATAAATATATATGAAAATATATTAAATATCTATAATATACCCGGAAATATGCATCAAAATCTTGAATAAGCATCGTACATGTCTACATTTAAGCTCTAAATCTTATGTTTCTCAACGTTACAGTACTAAGAAACTGTAATGTTAAATTGTTCAACAAAAAATTTGCTATTGTATAACAATCCTAAATCTCGTCATTAAATGTCTTTAGAAGAATGTTTATTTAGTTTTATTTTCATTTTTTCTGTCCATTAACCATTTGTTTACTTTCTGCAAAGTTGATACTAATATTCTGTACTCTCAATTTTTGTCGAATTTCTGCATTCTCTTGGTGAAATAGAATATATGTTGCAAGAGGTATTGGAAATCTTATTTTAGCCTCTTCCATTGTCTTTATTTGGCTGGAAGCTAGTGTCTAGACTTAAGATGCAAGAGCTGACATTGAAATTGTCTTTATATCATAAAATTTGAGAACTAAATCAGCTCTAACTTTTCCAAACAATGCTCTTTCTGTTTTATCAGTTGCATTTCATGGGTGACAGAATCTACTTTCCTGGAATATTGCAATGGAGATAAACGAAAATATTAACTTGTTTATTGTCTTGTATTGAGTGCATACAGATTTACTGTATTATTTTTATAGTCGATTGGTTTTTGTGTAACTTCAGATATGCTTCTGAATCAGGGGAGCAAACTGTCTTAGAGAGCATGAAGGATTATTTGATCAACACAATTCAGCGCACATTCGAAGTGAGTGTAGAACAATCCGAATGCCTTTATTCAGAACTGTTGCAGTGCACACGCAAGAAAAACCTGGTAAGTTAGAAATAACGTATATTAAAAATATCAGTCAGTGTAATATGAACTCTTTCTTTAGCTTCATTATATCAATTGTAACTATTGTCTAACATTTTGAAAATAAACACATATTATTACTTCGGAATATATACTGTATTTCTTTCACGTTTTAAATTAGGTACCTTAGGTTTTAATTTAATTTAAATTAAATTAAATTAGGTTTTAATTTAACACATGAAAGAAATACAGTATATATTCCGAAGTGATACAGTGTTAAAAGTTGTGTAATCAAGATGTACATATTATTATTCAAACATCTTCGTACCATATTTGAGTTTAATTTATTTCAGAACGTTTGTCATAGAAAGAGTTTTAATTATATGTATTGAAAGTGAGTTTTTAAATAGTTTTGGATTATTTCAGATCACTGTGTTCCGAATCACAGACCGGCCTGAGGAGAAATCTCAAGAACTAGATCAAACTATCCTCACAGCATTGTTCAAGAGTCAGCATCTATCTCCATCTGAACAATTAAGTCTTGCTCTCACGTGGAATCGAGTGGATATTGCACGCTCTGAAATATTTGTATATGGACAAGAATGGCCTCCAGGTAACTCATAACCATAAAAAGAATAATGCAGTGCGCAACACTTCTTTCAATCTATTAACGAATTTAAAAAAAATTTCTTAGAATTGATATGATGATGTTTTATAAATGTGACCGATAATAGGGCCTATTGTTCTCTTCTTCCTCATCTCCCTTTTCTTACTTCTCATTTTTTTCTTTATGTTCCTTTCTTTTCCATTCTTTTTTTGCCCCTTTTCTTCTCTTTTTCATTTCTTTCTTCCTCATTTTTCCCCGTGTCCTCTTCCTCTATTTCTTTCTCTTTCTCATTTTCTTCGTCTTCCTCCTCATCTCTTTTCTTCATCTTCCTCATATCCTCTCTTTTTTTCCTCTTCTCTCTTCTTCCTCTTTCTTTTTATCCTTCTTTTTCCTCCTTTATTCTCTGTTTTCCCTTCTTCCTCCTAGTCCACCTCTTTTCGTCTCTTTTTCTTCCCCCTTTTCTTTTTTATTTTCCAACTTCTCCTCTTCTTCATTTCCTTGTTCTTGCTTCTCCTCATTTCCTTCCTTCTCTTGTTCTTTTTCTTCTTCAGTATGTTCCAGTACCCATCTCCTTCATAGTCTTACCTTCTGTTATGTCTTGTGACCGCTTTATGTTTCTAGACTTACATTCACTATAATTTATAATTATTTGTAATTGTGAATGATAATGTGAACGGAAACATGCAGTTTATTTTATGCTGACAGGTGCTCTTGATGAAGCCATGATGCAAGCACTTGAGCATGATCGAATTGATTTTGTCAAGTTGCTGCTGGAAAATGGAGTGCACATGAGGAAATTCCTGTCCATACCTCGACTTGAAGAGTTGTACAACACCGTAAGCAAAATTAAATAAATACTTAAAAGTTCTTAAAGGTTAGGAGAATAAATTACATCTTAAGTAGGTACTTTATATTTTCGTTAATACTGTAGTTATCTAGTTAAAAAGCTTCATGAAATTCTCGAAAATATGTTTTGCTTTCAACATCATACTTACAAGGAAACTGTACCAACCCTTGTCGCAAAGATCATGATGCCTCAGATGTCATTCAAAAGTACGCAAGAAAGAATGTAGAATTGCACAGTTTTAGATGCAATGGATGGGAAATAAAAAATACAGTACAAAAATTCAAATAGAAAATTATGCATACACATAGCACCTGTTTATACAAGCCAAAAAGTATGCAGATTTATAAGTAAACAATGATCCAAACACAAGCAGCTCTCACAGTGAGCATATTTCATGAATTAGACTTCAACAAACAAAATTTGATAACTCAATCCCAAGGGAAAAAATGGAACTCTCTGCATCAAAATCCACAGTTAATTCCCGATTTACCACGAAAATCGTCTGTAGCTGCATTTAGATTGGCAACAGGCCATGATTGTTTGGCCAAACACCTGCATAGAATTGGAATATGTCAGTCCCCTAACTGCCCATTGTGCAACTCAAACCAAGAAATGGATTCGGAACACCTCAAAATCTGTGCTTCAATGGCTGGTCATGATAATATCTTTGAAAAGTATTGGAGTGCAAGAGGTCAAATGACTTTATTGTCAAACGCCTGGCATTAGAAAACAACAACAACAACAACATATTTCATGAATGCAAGTTCCTCGCAATCGTCCCTACAACATTGCTGAAGGAGACTCGATTCAAAGCGATATTGGAAAGGTGTTTCGAAGTATCCAGGATAAGTTGTCACATAATCACATCGAATGAATGCAAACCGAATGAGGTTGTGAAATCGAGGTGCTGTAAATGTTGGTAATAAACGAATAATGTAGATGGAGAAAGTGGTCTCTGTGCCAAAAGTTAATGTCTGATGTCATCAGCACAGTGTCCGATACGAATTTCACCATATTCTCAGAGGGACAGAATATGTACACATCTGTCGACTGCACGAGTCTAATACATTTTGGTGGTACCAACGTTTTCAGGAGTCGACCCCATCAGGAACAGTAGAGGTGTAGAGATCATTCTTGTTTGCTAGTCCACTAATAAGAGCACGTGCTTCCTTCCTGTGAAATCTAGCCATAACACGTCTTTCAAAAAGACCTGAAGACCTTGTTTGGACATGTTTGCTGACTTGGCAGGATAGGCTTTGGTGTTTGGTAGATAAAGAATCATATTTGCAGGAAACTTCCCCGTTGCTTCAGACACTAAAACATACATGTGCGGTAGAAGAGTTTCAGCCATTGTGATCACTGGAATTATCATGTAGGAAAGTTTTCTTGCAGAAGTAGAACCTGTGTACCCAAAGATGCGCTTCATTCCTTTCATAGCAAGGGTTCTTCCTGTATGTACGTTTTTCTCGAAGCATGACTGGTCGGCGTAAAGCATATCCTCATCGCCTATCTGGTGTGTTGCTATAAACATTCACACATTACCGACAAAGTCTTTTTCCTTCACCGCCAACATCGTGAATTCCTGGCAAAATGTTTTGCCAATTTTGTGAGTTAGTTTCCACAAAAAAAAAATCTTGTTATGCTTCTTGAATATCGTTTCAGGAATCGTATGCCTTAAACTGCTATTGATTGTAGATATCAATGCGCTTCTTTATTTGCATATCCCAGAGCTTAATTCTCCAGTCATGGATAATAGGATACTGTGCACGCATTTGGTTAAAATATTCAAACACCTCGCTGTTTAACTGTTGCATCAGATATGTTTTAGTTACAGCGGTGGGTGTCTTCAGACTTGTTCAAACTTTTGAAGGACTGTTTTGTTCTTTATTATTTGCTTTAGTGCCATAATGGTCTTGAAGCAGACTCAAGGAGACAACTCAATGTCCAATCCTGAAAGGCACAGTTGGGAGAAAGTCGACGTTGTTATATTTCGCCCTTGGTTGCTTTGTCCAAACTTTGCACTATCTGCCAAGTATCCCTCTGGAAATTTGGTTTGCGCCCTCTTTGATATGGTGCGTATGAGGAACTGCTGTTTTTGTGACGCCTGGCGATTATTACGTCATATGTTGGTGTCATCTCTGAAGTCGCCATCTATATCCTCATCGAACGATAATGCATCCTAATGGACGAGTGTATGGACCTCCTCCACAATTAGGTCCTTCTCTAACAATTGCTTCTTGATTTGTTCAAATTTTATCAGATCAATTTGATGTGATGTTTCCTCTGGTAGGCCGAAGAATTCCGACAATAGTTTCACTACTATTGCTGGAATGATAGTTCCCATTGCTGGTGGGTGTATATAATACATGTTCATTTCCAGACAAGTTGTGCTTGTCGACACCGTTTCCTTACTTATCAGTCAGTTCTTGGAAAAGAAAAACAATGGACAGACATTGCAGCATAACACTCATAGTATGTGTATAAGGAATATCATAGTGCTCATGAATATGACTGTAGAATCTCTACCTGTTGACCATTGCATCTTGAATTCCGTATATCAACATCTCTGATACCTTCTCTGTAACGCACATGTGTTGGTTCTCCAACCAGCGACAACGATATCTATATTAAAAGCCAGGTTATGAACCGACTAAACAGGAAGTAGTTGGCAGGGCGAGAGGAAAGTGCGGGTTAGAGGGGTAACCTGTGCAGCGATGACACTTTGAGTATGGCGGGGGGAGGGAGGAAGGAGAACGGAGCTTTTCATTGGACCTCACGTGAAAATGTCGTCTGCTAACGAAAATCTGGCAACGGAATCACGGAGACAGTATAGCCAAACTTCCCAGTTCCTTTGGAGTATCACGTGCATTACGAGTCGCATTTCGTACTAGCGTCATTAACTCGTGCTTTCTTAAAAACAGTAATTTTAGTTACTAATATTGTTGATAGTGTTATTGAGAACTATATACAGTAGTTATTTAAACATATCGGTGACAAACGCTGAACATGCTTTGAATCTCGCGCCACTATGTGGCAATAGAGCTCAGAACGTTGCTTCCGGTTTAGTTGGTTCATAACCTGGCTTTTAGTATAGTATACTAAGGTACCGTTTCCTTGTTAGTATTTTGTTGAAGTAAATAGAGGATAATTGAGGCATTCCCTGGAATAACAACTTAATGTATGGCACGTTACATCGTTTGCTGCTTCCAGCAAATTCCTTCCTGACAAAATGTTATTTCCCTCCAACAAATACAACACCCTCTAGAAATATTTGAATATTGTTCTGCGCAATACTGTTATATAATAATAATAATAATAATAATAATAATAATCCATGGTACTACAGCCCGTGAAGGGCCTAGACCGACCAGCCGGCTGCTGGCCTCACGCCCACATGCCAAAGCAGAGGTGGACGATCATCCAACCAGAATGGAGGTATCGTGTGGTTAGCACGGCAATACTGTTACACCAGATCTAAAATGTTTGATGCCTCTGTCTCGAATTCAAGATTTTGTAGTTAAGTTCTTGTTCCAGAGAATGCTTCAATTGCAGATACAGTAATAATGTACCTATACCTATATTTTGTTCCCACAGAAAGAGGTTGGTGATGTTAGTGGTAAACATCAGTGGCGTAGCGTCAATGTAAGCTAAAAAGCTTAGCTTCCCCAGTTAATAATAATTTCATAATAAGCCTGCAGTTTATGGAGAAAATTATTTATTAAGTTTAATAGAATTTATATTTACGCGTTAAATATTGCGATGCGGCACTTCAGGATGATTTGTGATGCAGCAGTAAACAAGAAGCCTGCACACACCAGCTTCCAAGCAGACTGGTTTCTTCTGTGTAATACACCCCACAGATTTTTCATCCCTTTCTAACTAAGCTATCCTAGTCGTAAGGCTTGCAAAGAAGCTAGCTTTAACATTTAAAATAAGTAGTTTCCGAGTTATCCCTTTTCGTCAGTTGTTCAGTTGAAGTGTTAGTGTGCATTGCAATAAATAATGAGCGAAATAACAGTTCCTGACACTAATTTACTTGAATTTTTTTAAGACAATTGTATTATCAAAACTGACTTACGAACAAAAGTGTGATTTAAAAAACAAATGACCGACTCCCTTGCTGTCAATGAAGGACACAACCAAAAGACAGACGCATACTTACGTAATGATACTAATATTGTGATTTCTCTAAGTATGACAGGGAGTGAGCTAATGTTATACGTATACGTGTCTATTTGTTAAGAGATATGTGTAAACCGTGAAATCATATTTTATTACGTATCATTTGAGGTCATGCCTTATTGGTGTTACTTACGATGTTCCAACCAATCTTCGACTGCTGACTTGAATTGACTACTATTTATTTTAAGACTGTATTTTTGTAATACGTTTTCTCATATTGCATGAAAGACAACTTGAGTTAGCTTCCCCTGCTCAAAATTTCATGCTACGCCACTGGTAAACATACATATATAGTTCGCTGGTATGATCTGAGAATAGGTCATAGATAGAATTAAAAAGTTCTCTCCACCCTTTTAGGGAAATTCAGAAAAAAACTTCAGTCTGTTTGTTATTTTTTTGATACCAGTACCTATTTAACTACTGACAGTGTTGTTAATGAGATAAATATCCATATTTATTTTCCAGAAACAAGGACCGTCAAACACACTGGGATACATTCTGAGAGATGTTCGACCTCATATTCCCAGAGGATACATGTATACACTCCATGACATTGGTCTGGTGATCAACAAGCTCATGGGTGGAGCCTACAGGTTAATGTCATTATTTGTATTACCATATCAAGAATGTAATTTTCTACAAGTTTATGAAAAGATAAGAAGATTCATAATACAAATATATACAGTATATACAGAGCGTTCACCTACGGGTGAGGCCAGGAAAGCGGCATGTACTGATACGCCGCTTTGTGTGCGCAGTTGTTGAGACATGCTCGACAATCAAGGACATCAGGGTCAACAAGTTATCAGTTGTGAGCCAGATGTTGCAATATTTAACACGTACAGTGCAGTTTCTTGACACAGTTGCTTAAATATTCAGCGTGTGTGTAAAATTTGTTAACAATGGAAAACGCAAAATTCACGCTTGAACAGAGAGTTTTTTTATGTATGATGCATAGGCCTATGTGAAAACAGAGTCATGTAGAGAGGTGCATAGGCAATTTGAAGTGAAATATTCGGGTGCTCCAATTCAGGGTAGAAAAACTGTTAGACGTCTTGTTAACAAATTAAGGACAACAGGGTCGATAAATGCTACAATTCCTAAGCGAAAACAAAGAGTATTGACGGAAGAAAAAATTGATGAAACCAGTGCATCATTTACACGCTCTCCTTATAAATCTCTAAGAAGTGTTTCACAGGAAGTTAGTGTTTCAAAAACATCAGTCTTTACTGCTGGTAAACTTTTAAAATTAAAACCCTACAGAGTATAGTATAGAAAGTGGAAGCTTACGAATAGACGATTCCAGCAAGCGACACCGCAGGCAGGCCGCTTTCCTGGCCCCACCTGTAGGCGAACGCTCTGTATAATAATTAAACACAGAACTTTTAGTTACGGCTAACATGCTTTGTTTGCAATATTTTACTTTATGATTTGAAATTATTTGAAGTCCTTGATTTTTTTTTTCAAAGATCTTATTACACACGACGGAAATTCCGACTCATATATGCCAAAGTGATGAAGAAATCTCCACATGTACATCGAAACAGTTCATCCTTCATCCGTTACTATGGAAACACCAATGTGACATTAAGTCTTCTGGCAGAAACACTCCCAGCATCTAAAGAAACAGCTTTGTTTGACTATCCTTTCAATGAGCTACTTGTAAGTGTTCTAGAGAATGAAGCAGTAATGTCATTGTAAAGTTCTTTAGTTACACGTTTAAACAAATGTTTTGAGTGTTTTAATTATATTATTTTAGACATGGGCAGTGTTAACTAAACGGCAACAGATGGCCCTGCTCATGTGGCAACATGGTGAAGAAGCTCTAGCTAAAGCACTTGTGGCGTGCAAACTGTATAAGGCTATGGCCCATGAAGCTGCAGAAGATGACTTGGAGACAGAGATTTATGAAGAACTAAGGAATTACGGAAAAGAGTTTGAAAACATTGGTAAGTAAGAATAAAATATATCGGTATATAATGCTTAATTACATAATAGACACGTACATAAGATTATATAATGTTTAATTAAAGTAAATTCTACTATTGTAAGTTACGAATAATAAAATAAATAACATTTAACTTTCTAGGACATAAACAAACTTACATCTAAGTATAGGTACCCTAATACTGTTTAACTTTGTTTTTAGATTGAGATAATTTTGGTATACGAGTAGGCCTAGTTTCTCTTAGTAGATAATATTTAGTGCCCACCTATAATACAAATCGAATGACATATTTAATAGAATTTTGTATCGTCAGTTTTATGTGTTTTTTTTTTTTAGTACAATGTTTATATCAATTTTGATGTCTAGTTGGAATTTGAGATTTAAGTGAGTAAGTTTATTTAAAATGTTGTACCATATGAGCGTATTCCGAATCTCACCAATGAGCAATCCGATGGCATCACAGTGTTCCGAATTCCACTGATGACGTCATTGATGCTCCACCGGTGTCGCACCGGTGCCATCAACTTGCAGAGGTGGTGGCAGTCTCCATCAGCCACCATCAGTGAATCTGATTGGTTCTTGTATAGGGCGGGAATTAGCAGACGAATAACATCGTGCACTGTTGTGTCATGGCGATGTGTTCTGCCTTAGTTCTGCTGTATTGTTTGTAATGAGCACAACGTAAAAACAATATGTTAATGGCTTATGAGCGAACATGTCAACGGACCAGTTATTACTACTGGTTCAAGAAATAAATTGTTTATGCTATCTTTTCTTTGAACGAGATGGGAGTACGAAAATTTCGCAAAATTTTGCTAGCGTAGCACAGAAAATAACTTGTACAGTCGCCATGACAGCATCGATCCTTCCAGCAGTTTTGTTCCTTATTTCGCTGCAACGTGACGTCATTGATGCCACCGGACCGGTGAGATTCGGAATACGCTGTATATAAAAATCTTTAATAATGTTTTTACCAATATTGTAATAGATGCAATTTGATTATTAAAATATACTCGTACTGGTACTTTTCTATTTGTACTTCCATATGGGATCCTATATAAGATTCTGATTACTCTCCTTCATAATATTTCTAATTCTTCAATTAATTTTGTTACATATCCCATAACATTAGCTTGCAATGTCTTCCTATAAGTTTCACGTGGTTATTTGTATATATGTGAACTAAGTCAATCGTGATGTTTATTATTCAGCACTAGAACTCCTGGACTTCTGCTACCGCCAGCATGATGATCAGACACAACAACTATTGACCTGTGAATTGCAGAATTGGAGTGGACAGACGTGCTTGAGTCTTGCTGTGGCAGCCAATCACAGGGCTCTCCTTGCCCATCCATGTAGTCAGATCATATTGGCAGATCTTTGGATGGGAGGCTTGCGCACTCGCAAGAACACTAATCTCAAGGTGACACATTAGTTCACTTAAAAGTGAGGTTAAGGTAGCCGATGAAGGAGAGCACAAAATTTTCTTCACTACGAAAAAAAAAAAATCCTTATGTTTAAATGTAAATGGAATTTCTCAGCGATATTACAGTGAACTATGAAAAATTAGCATGTTTAAATTATTCTGATAGGTCAGTTTATATAAGAATTTAGTAAAAAATTTGCAAGTTTCTTTGTATGATATTAAGTGTATTTTGTTCAACTTTTTTTGTTGAGAAAGCTGTGTAATAGACTTTTTAGAAGAGTTTTCTAGTCGAAATGCAATGTTGTCCGAAGTTTCCTTGGTAAGGATTCGATGTATACTATCGAGTTTCTTGTCTGTAACACTTCAAGTTTCCCTAAATTTGCCTACTAAACAATGAACAGTTGAACACTTGGAACAACAACACCAGGAACGTTTTGTTCAAATCACCTTCGTACTTCTCAAGCAAATTCTCTTAGTACATGGTAATCATATATGAACTTTTTTTTTTCAGTAGAAAGAGCTATTCATTTTCCTTAACTTGCAGCATAAGAAAATAAACTCACATTACTTATTGAAAATTATCTTATGCGATTTGCTGATACATGCCAGGCACGAAATATTATTATTAGAAGGTGATTGGCTCAGGTCAAACAAAGATTATGACTAAGTCAAACAAAGGTTATGTTATCTGCCGCACAGAGCTATTTCTCAGAGCCTCATTGCTGTATCAGATGCCTGTCAGTGTTCAGAAAACAATACTTTGTGTACCGAGAGCAAAAATGCTCTGTGATAGACCCGGTCTTGACTGATTGCCTGGTACCTGCTTAGCTTATTTCAGCTAATCTATCCCAGTATTTTTGTATCCTATATTTCTTATGTTATATTATGGTGTATATAATATTCTGGTTGCCTCGTTTTAATTTTGAAAACTTTTAATTCTTAGGTGATTCTTGGACTGATGTGTCCAATCTACATTGCAAAACTTGAATTCAAGTCAAAAGAAGAACTCCAACTGATGCCGCAGACAGAGGAAGAACACTTGATTGGTCTCGAGGAAGAAAATGAAAGTATAGAGGGACAACCTGCAGATCCTCATCGCACCACAGACCCTGATGCTGAGGTAAGTTTGATAAAACTTTGCTCTATCAGATAAAAGTAGAATAATTCATAAACCACTTATAATGTAGTTTGAAATAATTTGTTCTTTAATAGACCTTTTTTGTAAAATGAATTACTGCATATACATTTGCAATGAGAAAATTGGTTAGATCTTGTAATACATTTTAATTGCCATATTACTTACATGTTGTAAGCAAAACGAAGTCATTATCTTTAATAATTCTTAATCATTAGAATTTTAACTAATTTCTTTTCAGTACAAAATAATGCACGTGCTTGACAAAATAAACCTTTAATTTACTTCTTCTGCTACTATTGCCTTTCAACTGTACTCCTTATTTTAATAATTTCGAATAATTATTTAGTAGTTGTAACCTGCTAGATCTTTGTTTTGACACACACTAACGTTTAATTTTACATAATGTTTTATGTAGGCTATGATACCGGTACTGAAACTTGATCAGGAATATTTAGTTTTATGTGCAAAACTGCGACTCTGCAGACTGCTGATGTAATTATTGCTTTGTTCTGGACAATTTAAAGCCATAAACTCTTACTTTGTTCACAAATAATAATAATAATAATAATAATAATAATAATAATAATAATAATAATAATAATGTTTTACTATTTTAATTGTAATGACATTCTCACACAAATAGAATATTTAGAATAATGAAAAAATGATCATAAAACAACAGTATGAAGTAATTTTAAAGGCATATTGTTTCCGTTAAGTGCAATGTTAATTGATAAAAGAGTTCTATTCAGTCAATACTTAACATAAAAACACAATAAAACATGTTATAGCAACATTTAAACAAGTATAAAACAAACGTTTTCGCCAATTTTAATTGGCATCTTCAGGTCATGTATGTCGAGTAGAACATGTTATGATAAGTGAACACTTGGTATATAAGGTTAAAACAGAAGTTAAAAATATAATATACTTAAAAACATAGAATAGAACCAGCAAAAAGACACCATGATGTATGTAGAAGCACTATGTTGAAATGGGCTCGTGTGATCCAAGGGAACGGCGCACGAACTTACTGGCATAGAAGAAGCCCTTCAGGTCTTAAAGATTATTAATAATTATAATTATATTAATGTTGCAGAAGAACTATATATTAGCATCCATTCTAATAATAATGATAGCCCGCTACTTAATGAACAATACCCAAACTCAAATAACCTGCTGTTTAAGATCATGCGCAAATGACTTTCATCCATCCACTAGTCTTGCCAGGTATACAGTTTTCGTCATACGCTACCACTTAATGTAAAGCTCAGTCGTGTCACCGACCTCATGGATTCAAGACGCTTTTCCAACTTTTTGTAAGTATTGGTTTAGAAGATTTAAATAATACCTAAATACTTCTAAATACTCTTTCATTCTATCCTTACAACTTACAGGATTTCTCCTGCTTTCCATAACCGGCCACACGACCGACCTGTTTGTAGCATCGTTAAATCTGTCATGAAAACTGTACCTGCAATGACGGAAGAGTTGCGCCGTTCCCTTGGATCACACACGCCCCTTTCAACATAGTGCTTCTACATACATCGTGGTGTCTTTTTGCTGGTTCTATTCTCTATTTTTAAGTATATTATATTTTTAACTTCTGTTTTAACCTTATATACCAAGTGTTCACTTATCATAACATGTTCTATTCGACATACACGACCTGAAGATGCCAATTAAAATTGGCGAAAACGTTTGTTTTATACTTGTTTAAATGTTGCTATAACATGTTTTATTGTGTTTTTATGTTAAGTAATGACTGAATAGAACTCTTTTACCAATTAACAGTATGAAGAATAAAATTTGTTTTCTATGAATATATTAGCTATATTTATACATTAAAAAAGTAATACTTCTACACATATTACAATCAGTCTGGAACAATGAATTGATATAATATTCGTTTACGATTTCAAAATATTATGTGACATAATCTATGTAGTATAATATATCTTACTCCCTTTTCTCGATTTCTTTTTGTTTTGGCGTAATTTAGGACAAATTGCAATGAGAGTAGTTAGAAAAAATTAGCTACTGCCCCATACTTTTGGCGTTTTTTTAACAAATTTAATTTTTTATACTCAAATTATTTGAATGGTATTTTACTTCTAATTGTTCTCCAAAAGCGAAAATAGTGTACTATTATTATAAGTACTATGCAGTTCTTTTTAAATATTATTTCAATACGAATTAGTTCATAACATTTAGCTTCTGTGGTAATGTCTTTATCTGGTATTCTAAAAATTGATATAGGCCTAAATTTACTTTATTTCAAATGTAAAATAGGTTAAATTAATTTTATCCATTCTTTAACATATAAATGAGATAAAACAGAGTTTTTTTCTATTAACTATACACTGGAAACACATTGGGAACTTTGGACTCAACAATACTGGAGGTGAAAAAGTTATTTCTACAGACCATGAAGATTCACAGGACAGTGGGTACTTAAGGCTCACCTTTGCAGACAGTTGACATTAGTAGCAGTAGGAATATCAGTCCTGCATGCTTGCCACCTTTACCCCCAAAGAAATTCATGACCCCATCAGGAATTGAATCTGCGACCTTTGATTTTGTAGCATAGAATCTTAACCACATCGCTGCAGTGTGTCCCCACTGGTGGTGAACAGTGAAATCTATTCCTGTTGTTGTTAGGTTCCATTAATTGGAAAGATGGACGAACCTAATTAGTTCCTCGGGAGACTTTTTTTATCTGCCATTTTCAAAAAAGTTAATCAGTTAAAACATGTAAGTACACTGGTCTTCAGATATAACAGTGTTGTTTATATTGCGCATACTAATATATCACTGGTCTTACTGCCTGACACTGCCTACCACTGTAAAAGCGCTCTCTCAAGTGAATTTTGAATGCATGGAATCATTGAAAAGAGCAGTAAATTCCACAAATACGGTCTGATTTCTCTTGCATGTATTATACTGGGTGTTCAGTTCAAAGTGTGTCATGGCTCGCTGTATGCCGTCACGTGGGTAGTCCTACACTTCCGCAGAGGCAGAGGTGTATTACTTATCTGCCAGAGAAATTGCCTAGCAAGTACGGCGTTCATTCAGAAGAGTACTTACCGATACGTATGGTAACGCCGGTAGTGGCAGGAATGTGAACTGTTTCGAAACATGTAGTGAGGTGAGTTTTTTCTTACTGTCGGGATATGAGGAGAGGGTTAAGACGATTACTTACGTATTTGTTGACATTAACTTCGACGGTCAACATGGACATGGAGCATTTGATTTGTATTGTGGAATGTTGCCGTACGCAACCGATGATAACAAATACCCTATGTACGACTTGGTCGCGCAAAACACAGTTCGAAAGAGGTTATGGTAGCACATAGACCGTACAGACCGCCATCTGTTCCTACGATGTTCAAGTTATACCTTACACGTTCTCAAGTTCAGATTGAACGCCTTGATTAATAGGCAACTTCTCTGACACAAAAGCTGAAACTTGCTTCAAATCGCTGACTCATCAACAGTGACGTCATGACACACTTTGAAATGAACACCCAGTATTCGGAGTTCATTTGGAACATTGAGAATCAATGAATTAGAGAAAATTTGCATTGACTGTAGTGCAGATGTCATCACCCCCTCCCTCTCTCGAACTCCTTAGGAAGGTATTTATTAATTACTTTCTTAAATACAGAGTTTTAAGAAAAAAGGGCCTAATATTTTGAGAGGAGGTAGTATTCATAAAAACGAGAAAAAAATTTCTTATAGACATGGGTCCTAAATTAACATCTTTGAAGAAACAAGGACTGTAAGCTCTTTGCTTGTTTCTTTTCGGGTATGGTATATCATATCTGCCTGCAATAAGACATGAGCAAAGAGTTTCACATTATAAGATATGCTGTTGTTACAATACCCATTGCACAGTCCTTTTTTCTTTAAAGATATTAATTTTAGGACCCATGTTTATTCTATTTTTTTCCCCCTGTTTTTATAAATACTATCTCCTCTCAAAATATTAAACCTTTCTTTTAACATCTTGTAAATAAAAACAATTACCAATGATAAAAATGTGACATTGGTCATCACAATTAGTAAAATTGCATAGTGTGGTATTCTTAAAAAAAATCTCGAAACAGAATTATGTAATTGAAAAACAGAATATTCAAATTATGATGATCTCAGCGTATATGTTTAATATGCTCTGTCAAATGTGAAATAAATTTAAATAAGTTTGTATTTCACTGTAAAATATTTATCTTAGTATAATATTGGTAGAAACTGAAGTCCCTAGAATGTGTACTATACTCCTAACACTATGATTTTGTCTACTTTGAAAACTAAAGATACCGGTACAACATTCTGTTGTCCTTCATAACCTATTTTACATTTATTTTACCTTACCAGGTTTTATTTTCTCCTTTCTAATACAATTCAATATAAGCTCACTTTTAAAATAACACTGTTTGTAATCATGGAAGGAAAAACATTAAAAAAAGTTAAACATTTCTTTTAGAAGAAGCCAAGAAAGTTTAGCATCAGGAGCAAGTCTTCCAGTCAGCAGGGTATCAAGGTAGTAAATATGTGTGTTGTGTCATTATGTAAGCTAATTTGTTGCATTTTCACCTTTTGCAGATGTCACAGCTGTTTTGTATGTCTCACATGCTTTTCTGTTACATGTGTTTGTGTAGTATGTTATTAACTCTTCTATTTTTATCAGTGCTTGACTTGACTTTGAAGTAATTCTGTGGTACAAAAGAGGGTGGGAGGGCATTGTATGATCTTGAAATCTTAATCCTCTTCCTACAGGTAGTACTAGACTCTGTCGACAGGTTTATTCAAATGTACAGTGTCCAGTTGTTATATCGCGGGTGCTCGTGTAAAGGGGGTTAAGTATGATTTGGCTAAATTGGAATAAGTACAGGTTTGAACTATCCACAATTACTTTTCTCTTGTGTTAAAGGGATTAAGTCATTCTTCTACTCGTATCCATGATGCAGTTACAGTGCTCCATATCTTGTGACAAAGGGGTTTTGTTCAGTACCAAAGGAGAGAAGTTTACATACCTTACAATTTGACTTAACCCCCTTTACATGAGCACCCGCGATATATGAACTTTCATAATTTCTGTGGCCAGAGATAGACTAGTATAGATTTTCTCTATCCCCTGATATATTACCTATATATTATCCTGATATACTTTACATACATATTGTGTAATTTTTGTGGACAATTCTTGTACGTGAAGTTGTAATCTGCATTTATAATACTTCATCCTTGTTGTTTGACCCTGTGTTATTTGATTATTCCACACATTTTACTTGTGAGAGGTTAATTCAAGTGAATATTGCTCTCCTGGTAGTAACAGATAGCTGCATCATTTCTATAACGTGTTTTATTTAGAGAATCTAAAACTGTTTTTGCCTATGACATTTCTGAGTTCCGGTATGTATGCTCTCTTATGAATAGCATTCTCTCAAAGCTCTTTACCACTAAACGTTTGTTAGTTGAAAATTTCATTTTTATTTGTTTATAACGCGCAAACATTTAACAATATCATCACCGGTACCGGTACATTTAATATAAAACACTAAATGTGTAGGTACAAACAAATAACAGAGGGTCAGGTTATGATATTTTTGCACTGATGTTAAACATATTAAATAATTCAAAATTGCACATTGCACTGATTTTGTTGTAACATTGTGTCTGTTTTATTACTTATCATTGGGTATAATGGTTGCAGTCTTATTAACTACAATTGACCTATACTGTTGGTCTTCATTTTAAGAAACTTTAAACGAAAGTTGAAATAGCAAAAATTAAAGTCATTTTAGCAAAAAATTGAACATTCCTACTTTCACTAGCCCTATTAAGAACTTAATTATTTTATACACACCATTTAGGCTTTACTGATTGTTTCCTGAAACTTACTAATAGGTACCGGTACACTACGTTAAATTACATACGTCTTACATGGACAGTATCATTTTCAATACTGATGATCAAATACCTTCTATGATAAATGTGGTAAATAAGTCCACTTTCCCCTGAGGATGAAGAAATAATATTTTTTTTTACAAGGAAAGAGATTTTACGGTTTTAAGATAACTCGTGTTCCTTTTCTTTTCAATGATCAAGTGTAACTGTAAATTTTAATGACTCTTGCATAATATTATGAGGAACATTTTATTCTAGATTACCGTTATTTTCAAACCTCAGTCAAGCCTTTGTATAATTTTAGTTGTGACTGTAGATATGTTTATTGTAAAAGATGTTCAGTAGTCCAAAATGTTCAGTAGTTCAGTAGTAAATGAGTAGTCCAACAGACACTGATGAAGACATGATACCAGTGTCGAAGCTGTGCCATCCATCATACAAGGTGTATATTACCTTTATAACGATTTTAACACTTTAAAGTTTTATATAAAAAATGTTAGGCATTTTGGATCTTTCTTTCCTTTTTATAACTACATTAATATTTCTGCGGAAGGGCGAATAACGGCAAGTTAAGGGCCCTGTCATTGGACAAAAAAAATCTTCGGAAGGCCTGTTAGCAAATTAAGAAAGGAAATATTACTGGTATATGCATGCGGTACTGTACTTAAAAACTAAATTTCTTTGCATATTGTAATCATAAAATGACTTTTCTTCAGATTCTCACATGAATAACAAGCAATCATAGAAAAAAGTTTCTGAAAGTAGTTGTTTGCAATTACTCTGGATTCAGTAGGCCTTACTTTATTGGTCCTACAGTACTTTTGTAGAAAGTAAATTATGATACATTTCCTATGCTAAATCCCATATCATTTCCATTTCCATGCCTGTGTCATGTTAGTGTTTTGGTTACTGTACCTATTTGTTTTGTTATTTTTGTATTTGCTTTGTATTGAATGTAATAAAATAAAAATACACCATTTTGAAAAATAAAACAGTTGTATTTAATTAATATATGTATTTCAAATTTTGGAATTTTATAGAAATGAACCTGGTAAGGTAATGCATCCAAGAGATAGGAATAGAAGTCGTAAAAAAAATGGGAGAGGAAAATTAATTAAACACAGAAATTGAATGTTGTCGTCTTAATCACATGTGAGGAAATAGGTGCCACTAAATTTATACAGATACTAGATAAAATATTTTTAATACAATACCAGTATATCATGAAGTTCTTAATTAAACAGAATAACACACACAGACTACGGTTTCACATAGTATGTCTTTTTTATATCAAAAAAAAAAAGGTATTCAATACGAAATGTCATGACAATAATTGAATGGAAGAAAACATACATAATTAAATAATTTAAAATATAATGAAAAGTGAATTCGTTCAAATTTCTGCCCAGCAATTATGCCTCGTTGTCCACCAGGCAGGATCTGACAGCAGCAAAACACCACATAATAAAACATTGTATATTACTCCCTCTGTACTATAATAATTGTCCGGTATGCCGACATGGTATTACAGTAATTACAGACGACAGGGCAAATGAGAAGTGCACGCATGAGGAGAAGCGCAGTAGATCAGTGCACAAGGTTATGCAGGGCAATAACGTGATCTTATTGAGACAAGCAACACACACCACCCAGAAGATTACTGAAAGTGGGTATTGGTTTTCAACTCACCGGTATGGCACTATTTACAAACTAGTGTAGCAAAGCAAGCTGGAAATCGTTAGTAGAGCATACTCCTGCAGTGAGTACGTACATTTGAACAGACATGGACATCCTGGGAACACAACTGGCAGTAGTGAGTGACAGGGGTAGCAAAAACCTTACAGACAGTGAACGGCAGGCGGTATAGGAGTTTTTGTTGAAAAACACTACGGCTGACGTAGTGAAGAAAGGTGCCATAACAGGTGCGGCCGAGAAATTTCATGTCAGTAAAAGAACAGCACGCTGCATTTGGCAATGGGGGCGGAAATCTTTGGAAAGTGGATCCATGCTCATCACCAAATTAACCCCAGCAATAAATGCCAAATGGCCTCCTGGACCGCACACAGGGAGAATTCAGATGTCAGTTCAGCAGGACAATGCGCGTCCACATATCGCTCCCAACGACCGCACTGGATGGACGCTGCAGCTGGAATCACTTTGGAACTCGTGTGCCAACCACCAAACAGTCCGGATATGAATGTTTTAGATCTGGGTTACTTCCGGGCAATTCAGTCTCTCCAGCATCAGTCAGCTCCACAAACTATTGATGAGTTGATCGCCGCCATTGGAACAGCTTTCTCTCAGCTGGCACGCGACAAGCTCAACAATGTCTTCCTCACTTTGCAGTTCAATCTTATTGAAATAATGAAAGTCAATGACGGGAACAACAACAAGATTCCCCATATGTAGAAGGGACACCTGGACCACCTCAACGTCCTGCCATCTCGCTTGGAGTGTCCTCGGAACATTTACGACGAGGCTACAGTAGCACTGCAGCAGTAGATCTGTGGTTATAGGCAAACTGTTAGAATGACAACCTTCTCGGTCTAACAGGCAGTTTTTTCGTCTTTACTCGTAGGAGAATGTTTTTCTTTGTTTCACTTCTTGGTCAATTTGTACTTTTCCTGGAGTTAATAAAGTTGCACTCCTAGGAATATTTATTTTTGCTCAATGACAAGCCAATTTGTACTGATCCTGGAGTCATAAAGTTGTACGAGTAGTATTCATGTTCTTTTTTTGGCTCATGATTGGCCAATTTATACAACTCCCGGACTAATAATTTTTTTCTTTTGCTAATTGAGTGACAATTTTGTACTGATTCTGGAGTAATACAGTTGTATTACTCATTCATGTGTTTCATTTTGCTCCTATGTAAACGCCAGTGCAAAATTATGGATATCGGACAATTATTATGGGACAAGAAATAAAAGTGTACCGGACAATTATTATGGGACAGAGGGACTATAAAAAAATATTTTGAAACTGATTCCTTAAATGACCAGCATTGTAGGTTCTGTGTATTGCTTGAACTAACTGTTGAAATGTCATCTATTTGATGTTGCTCAATACTTTTCAGAAAAGGAACTAAGACTTCTTGCAGTACTGATAACTTAATTAATCAAAAGAGAACATATCCCATTTTTTCTGTGAAAAAATATAAACTGCACAGCAGGCTTTTCAGTTCTTCTGCAGAATTGTTGATGAACATTTTTCAGTCTTTTATAATTATTTTACACCTTAATCATAGGATCCAAATAAGAGAAAAGTGCCGTAACTTAGACTGGTGGAAGGGGAAAACTTATATATTTGTGACTAACAATGAATGTGCTTCATTATCTTATCAAATTGAATCTGCACAGTTTTTATCTATGAAGATGTAATATAGGCTACTGGCACTACATTAAATTACCTGTCTTAGTCATTGCTTTTATTGTATAAAATTTTGAAGTTACTATCTTTAATGTCAAAAAATATTTAATCACAACATTAAGTTTATTCTTTTTATGATTATCCTTTTGTCACACATGTTGTCAAAAACATTATTCATATATCATGAATTACATTCTTGTGTCAATTCTGTTTTGCTATTATGTAATAAATGTTCTGCAGGAATTCTTATTTTCTGTTTGTGTAATTACAAAAGTCGATGTCTTCACATTGGTTGTATTTATATAGAATTACCTACTATGTACTTGTATATAATATATGTTTTATTATCTGTAATTATGTAATGTTCAAAGTACAAAAAATTATTGGTGTTTGCTAATGTTTTACCGTAACAGTATGTAATGGTAAAAGATCTGAAACAGGATCTATTTATTTTGGAACTAATAACCTTTAGAATTGAGTAGTTGTAAATATTTAATATACGGTATAAATGAATATGCAAATATAGATATTTAATGTATTGTTTGATTTTGTTTCACAGGCTCTGATTTCTCATGAGAACTATGGTATGAGAGAAACTATTGTGCAGGAAAATGGGAAGGTTGTAACAGAAGGAGATGATCTAAATCAACATTTTCATTTGCCTTTGGATTATTTTGAAGTGAAAAACAATCGACCCCTTAGACTTAGGAAGAAACTGTATGAATTTTACACTGCACCAATCACAAAGTTTTGGGGACATTCTGTAAGTTAAAATTTTGAATAGTGGTTAATTTTGAGAATAAAAAAAAAATTACGTTTTCTTATGCAAAATCTACAGATGTATACTAAATATAATTGTAGAATATCAGACTTTTTCGTTGGGCGTTATATGCTATCTCTATTATTTTTTAAAAAATAGGTTAATGAATAATTGATTATTTAATCCATTAACTCACCTTATAATGAAATATTAATTCATTCACCAACTTAACCACTTCTCCATCCATTATATTAGTGTACCTGCATATGATGGATTTTCTAGACGTCTAAGAGGTTTGAATATTCGTCATATTTGTCAAGGGGTTAATAATAAAAAAAAATAAAATTCTTTCTTATATTTTTTGTAATATGAATTGTTGTTATAATATTTTTATTAATTATTTAAACGACAACTTCTTAAGTGTTCATTAAATGTTCCTTTTTTATTTCAGATTGCATATATTGTATTCTTGATGACATTCACATATGTAGTGTTAGTGAAAACTGACCCAGTACCATCTTGGCAAGAACTCTATACAATTGCATACATCTGCACGTTAGCCTGTGAAAAGATAAGAGAAATTGTCTCCTCAGAGCCAGTTGCCATCAGGTAATATTCTATATATTTTAATAACAATATTTTTTTAAATAATTGATTAAATGGCGATCTTACTCGTGTTAATTATGTAAGCATGTGTGGCTTACAGCAGTTTTTTTTTTAATAGTAAGAGGGAGGAAAATTAATTAAACACAGAAATTAAAATACAGTGGATCCTGAAGAAGCATTGCTTGTATTTGGGAGTCAGTTCAATAGATGGCTACGAAAAACAATGATTTTGTTTTACAAAAATAAGAACAAAATACAATAAAGACAAAATGTAGAAGCATTTATTAATTATTATGAATTATAAATTAGTAAATAATAAAATTAATAAACAAAATGTGGAACCACGTAGGAATTCTTAATTACAATTAGTAATGAACAGAAATAAAAATAAATTAGAAAATTATTCTATAAAAAAACCTATTACAGTAGACCCTCTTTTTAACGAATCTCTGAGGGATTACTTTTTTTCCCCCTGAAAAGGGGGTTTACATACAGTAAAATGGGTCCACACCTGTGGAGTAATGGTCAGCGTGTCTGGCCGCGAAACCAGGTGGCCCGGGTTCGAATCCTGGTCGGGGCAAGTTACCTGGTTGAGGTTTTTCCGGGGTTTTCCCTCAACCCAATACGAGCAAATGCTGGGTAACTTTCGGTGCTAGACCCTGGACTCATTTCATCGACATTATCACCTTCATTTCATTCAGACGCTAACTAACCTAGATGTTGATACAGCATCGTAAAATAACCCAATAAAATAAAGATACAGTAAAATGGGAAGGAAAGACTAAAACAATTACTACAGTACTAATATGTATGTTACATACAAAAAATTACAATCATTTAATTAGGCCTACAATTATTATTTACAATACATTTCATTATAATATTTTCTAACTCTTCAAATCGTGAGACAAGAATGTTTTTCCATTTGGTTGAACCTGAACCACACTGAAACTAGACAGTGAAAATTCTTTTTCTCTTCTTCACTATTCCTCATAATGAAGTACCGGTAATTGGCAAACCACGCTTTTTTGCCATATGTGATAATGTTATTTAAGGATTAAATTCCTTTATTATTTTCACTTTCAGTCCGATAGTTAATTTCTTTCATTTAGTCGCCATTATAATGATGCATTAACAACATAAACTAACAAAAAACTTAGAAACAGAACCCCACACAACTCGCGAGAACAAAGCAAGCAAAGCAACCACTATGTGAAAGCAATGCAAAGCAAGGCCATAAAGAATGATAAAGAATAATTCCGCTGCATTACTAACGATTGATATGAAGAAGGACAAAAATGCGCGATGTGGTAGAAAGGGCAGAAAACCTAAAATGGAAATGGGGCAGCCACGTAGCACGTATGGATCACCAGAAATGGACGAATCGCACCACAATGTGGGACCCGAGAGAAGGATGACGGCACGTGGGACGGCAAAAATCCAGATGGGCGGACTACTTCAGAACCAGAGCGGGAAGTCAATGGTCGAGGGTGGCACGAGACAGAGAAGTATGGAGGCAGCTGGCACCAAACATGAATCAGCAAGCACCAGATAGGACAGAAAGTCAACGACAGTGAGTGTAATTCGTGTGAAGTGATATGAGAAAGTGTGGGGGATGAGTATAGTAGAAATGATCGAGGAGGGAAGTCAGGAACAGTGAAACGAAGAAATATCAGTAATATGACCAAGCTTCCAAGACACGCTCACCTTAGGAGCCTACTTATGAGCAATTCCCTGTGACAACAGGAGGCCCTTGCCCTTATGGGATGTGTATGGGCTAAATTTATACTAACGATTGAGATATGTTATTGAATATGCCAGTACTATTGATTATTGAAAGTCAAGTCAATATTCCGGGCTTCATTATCACAAAATCCACTTGAAAAATATTCCTTAAAAGCGGGATTTTCCTTAAATCTGATTTCCTTAAAAGCAGGAATTAATTAAATTATTCTTATGATAATTTGTGTGGGACTTAACAGGTTATTCTTTAAAAACGGGAATGTTAAAATGAGGTTGTACTATATTTATTTTTTAAGTCTGTGTATATTCAGTTTACAAAAATCAAGGAATCTTGTGTTATAAAATGAGGATGAGCCTTATAAATAAGTCGATGTTTATGAAAGAAGTAAATTCCTTTTATATAATTGCATAAGTTCTAATACATAAATCCGAAAAAAAGCAAGTTTAATTGGACAATCCATAGGTTTCTTTAAGCAAATCTTAATAATTTGTTTTTTAAGTAAAAATAATTAAGCGAGATGTCTCACCAGCCAAATCTGTGCCATACTCAATTACAGACTGTGTCAAAGCTAAATAAACAGAACGTAATACGTCCACTGGCAAATTATAACGAAGAATAATGAACTTATGGATACATTTTCGTAATCTATTGCACAAATAGGTAATAATGTGTTTATCCCATTTTATATGTTGCTCAGTAATTATTCCTAAATACTTTATTCCTGTTCAAACTTTCAAAGAAGGGCATGAGCATTGCTGAATATTTGAACAACCTGGGTATGTATGTTAATTGAGTTATTACTTATTACCACAAGAATTTAGATTTGTATATATACATTATCTCTTAAGTATTATCGTCTTTTATCTAGCTATGTAAACGATGACTCATTTTCAATTTTCTTTTCAGTCACAAGTTATCAGTGTGGGCGTGGAACATGTGGAATCCATGTGATGCTGCTGCCATTATCTTCTTCCTCATTGGGGTATGTTTACGCTTCCGAGTTTCTTCAATGCAAGTTGGTCGCCTCATCTTCTGTGTGGACATAATGTATTGGTACCTACGCATCTTGAACATTCTTGGAGTGAACAAATATCTGGGTCCACTTGTTACCATGATGGGTAAGATGGTGAAGAACATGATCTACTTCGTGGTGCTCTTGCTGGTGGTGTTGATGAGCTTCGGGGTGTGTCGTCAGTCCATCCTTTATCCTGGAGAAGAACCAAGCTGGTCACTTGTTCGCGAACTCTTCTTCCAGCCATACTTCATGTTGTACGGTGAAGTGTTTGCAGATCATATTGATCCCCCATGTGGCGACGATCCTGGACTGGAGAAGTGTCAGATGGGCCGCTGGATTACGCCTGCTGTCATGGCGATGTACCTCCTCGTTGCGAACATCCTTCTCATCAACTTGCTCATCGCAGTCTTCAACAACATCTTCAATGAGGTGAATGCAGTGTCGCATCAAGTTTGGATGTTTCAGCGGTTCACCGTCGTCATGGAGTACGAAGAGAAGCCCGTACTTCCACCTCCATTGATTGTACTGTGCCATGCGTTCCTTTTGTTGAAATATTGTCACCGTAAGGTTCGTGGTGTGAGAGAGATGTACGACAATGCACTCAAACTGTTTCTCGACAGGGATGACTTGGAACGATTATATGATTTTGAGGAAGAGTGTGTTGAAGGTTACTTCCGCGAGCAAGAGACTAAGTTGCATATGTCTAATGATGAGCGCATTAAGAATACGTCAGACAGGGTAGAAAATATGTATCAAAAAGTAGATGACATTAATCAGAAAGAGAACACTCAGACATCAGCTATTCAAGGAGTTGAGTTCCGCCTTAGAAAATTGGAGGATCTCGCTGATCAAACATTATCCCATTTGGCTGTAATTCATCGGTTTATGGCCACCCATGTGCGGGACCCTATCTCTTCTGCAGCTCTTTCTTCGGCAGATTTGCCAGAGATCAGGTTGACTAGCGAGAGAACAAGACTGGCTAGTGAAAGGTCGGATGACCATAAAGCTCTGTCAGAAACATCCGAACACCCTGAGAAGATTCACCTGATGCCCTTGTTTAATCGGGAACGAAGAAGACCTACACGTTCCCTCACAGAGGTAAGACCTGACTCTTTCCTGCTCGGTGAAGGTCTGCATATGAGGCTGGATGACGAGATAAGATCTACAGATCTGGGAAGAGACACGCGCATCCCTGTGTACGAGGAGGAAGAAACGGAGGAACAAGAAGACGAAGAAGAAGGTGAGATCTCTGAGCTGTCACAACCGATCAAGAGGAGGGTGCCCCGACAGCTGACTAAACAGATGAGCATGTCGAGGCACTCCCTATCAGAGCCGAACGACAGTCATTCGGGGAGTAATGGGGATGGCCCAACGGATGTCGGAGATACGCAAGATAGCTCGTTGTCACGCGATTTCTACAGGAGTAACTCCTCTGATTTCCGACCCGAGAGAAGGGATTCCAGCACTGCTAGCAATAGGAAACACAGTCTCGATACAGGAGGTGGGGAAGGGTCTGAGAGGGGAAGTGTGACGCACCGTGCACCAGCGCTGTCGCGGAGACAGATCAGCAAGACTCATTCTGAACCAGAAAACGCGACAGGTCCCGATTCCATGGACGAGAACGACTTCCCACGAGCATCCGTGGTTGAGCGCAGCGTTACTTGGGCAGAGCCTCGTATTACTGTGATACCTCCTAAAACCAAAGCAAACCCGCGCGCTGCAATGTTGTTAGCGATGCACTCAGAATACACCAGCATCACAGACGAGCTGGAGACCGTGTGCGGTCTGCTCAGTCCCCCACGTACGCCCAGGCTGTTGTCACCTCCAAGACCCGGAGAGACCAAATCGACTCGTACGCGCCACACTTCAGAGATGTCAAATCCCGAGATGGCCTTGTACCTCGAAAAGGAACATCTGCGAGACGCAGAAGAGAATGACTACCATATAATGGAGACGCTAATCCATCGACATGTGGACCAGGATGATGACGACGACGATGACGAGGAGACTGCAGAAAATAGTGCCTTCTTCCTGAGAGTGACCAACGAGACACCGGAGTTCCGCAGTCCTCCTCCAGGTCGTTCCCTTCGTCGCAGCAGCGCCATCGAGGTGAAGGACTTCCCCACACCTTGCGTTCACGGCCCTCCTGCCATATTCTGCACAGACACCGATGCACAGCAACTACAAGTTCTCAGCGTCGATTCCGCACAGGCCTCTGGTTCAGGGACTGGTGCTGGCACCAGTAGTGGCAGTGGAACAGCAGGTACCATCAAGCCTGACACCAAAGTTAACTTGGTGCCCACGTCAGAAACCATGTGCTGATGGAAACCATTTGCTCTGCTATAGAGCTTAAGAATAGTAACTAATTTCATAAAATGCACTTGAGGATTTAAGAAACACAGCAACATTTAGTATCAATTTCAAAATAAAGAGAACAAGTTAGACGGACAGTAAATTACTTCCTAAAGATGTGAAATTGAGTGTCTCAGTGATAGTGCATATCAAGAGAATTAGAATGATGTTCTGTGTTTAGTATAATATTTACACATCAGCAGCTATTTTCAAGTGGTCTGGATTATCTAGAGTATAAATGAACAGTTTCTATGGATTTTAAAGTATTGGTGTTTAAATTATAACACCCGTCATATCAGGAGTCTTATTATTCTTGTTAAAACTGTGATGAATAAAGTTAACAAGTTCTGGCCTAAAATTATTACAACTACTATAGTTTCTGACATCATGCAGGCTTCGGAAGAATTGCTCGACAATTCAACTACCAAGAACATTTTAATAATAATCAGTATATCATAATTATAAACTTTTAGTGAATGTTTCATATGAAAAACCCCACAATTCCGTAATGCTTCTATGATGTGGCTTAAACGTAGGCTTACAAGAGCTTTAATTAATAAATACAATAGACACTAGGAAAAGTAGGAGTTGAGAAGAGACCATGGATATAAGAATTTGTGAGTTACATTACTGTTTTTATTATTTTAATGCCTTAGATATTGGATTATTATTTTGAATGAACCAATAGAATAAGACTCACATGCCACTAGCTTGGCTGAAATTTAGAGAATCAGATCTCATGCATTTATTAGGAAAAATATTTCGTAGCTTTAATAGTATTAAATTTATTATCTCCAACCTATATGCATATATGATAACGACTGATTTACCAACCACACTGTATCTAAGATTTTATTTCTTGCTGTAGGCCTATAACCTTTAGTCTCTGTTGGAAGTAGCCCAAATCTAGAACAGTAAAACTGCGAGAATTAGACAATTTTCTCCCTGGTAGCATAAAGTTTGCTTATATCTGTACCCATAATATAAAGGTTATTTATTGTCGCATAAAGCACTTTGAAATGGACTATAATAATACTGTGTGTTTCAGAATGTTTATCTAAACCTGGTGTTAATGTATGAAATTCAACCATCTTATTCTCTATCTTTTACAACATACTGTACATTACAGGATAGCTTTCCTTTAACCTCTCTATCAGGTCAACTTGCTTCTGACAATATAACATACTAGTGCTTATGAATATACCGACCATATTAATTTAACTTACATTTATTGCAAAATAAATCCAAGCTTATAAGGCCACCATGCTATGAAATGTAATAATACGTATTACACCAGTGATTTGAGTGTTGTTAACCTTAATAGTAGCACGAACTTACAGGGAGTTTTATAATAATTCACCTTATTCGTATATAGTAGCTTAAGTTTAAGTTTTGAATGACAGAGCTTTGGAAAATAAATTATTTTTGATTCCGGCAATTAGATAAAAAAAAGATGAATTTATTTTTAAACTTTTGAAGTACCGGTAACAGAATATAACATAACAGAATTACGAATATGATCATAATGTCTGTTTTGCATGTTACCGTATTTTACAAGCTGATTATCTTAGAAAAGTAGAAAATAATCTTATCTTCTCGCACAGTAATACAGTTTACGTAAACTGTAATTCCCCGTTTTACATAATTGCTGGCTTGTCTTCGAACAAACAAAATTTCATTCATACTCTGTAAAACTATTTTTTATATTTCCTTTAAAATTATCGTAAATATATAGTTTTATTAATTTATCGCGTTTAATTTTGAAAAGCCAACATTATTTTTATAAACTGTGTTTCAAATGTAATCTTCATCTTACGATGTTTGGTGACGTATACACGTCCGTTGATGTGACATATTAATGAATTTAAATACTATTATAGTCACAATCATGCCATGGTATGAAAGAAAATTTCACAACCTTGAGCGGGAATCAGGAAGTCGCAGGTTCGATTTCCGCTCGAGGTTGTGAAATTTTCTTTCATACCATGGCATGATTGTGGCTATAATAGTATTTAAATTAATTAAACTGTGTTTCAGTTTTTAATATTGTAATTAATTAGAGAAAGTATGCAGTACTAAAATATTCCACAATAATTATTTCTTCATTTTTAATACAGTACCGATACACTCTTTTAACACTTACGTAATCACTAATTAACTTTTAAATTATTTCAATAAATAATAACTATCTGTACTTCACTGTGTTAACATTATACATTTTTGGTGTTATGTTACGTGATTAACTAGTTTCGATGTTGTTTGCATGACTAAGATTCAGAGAATGATGCAAACAACATCGAAACTACTCAATCAGCTAACATAACACCAAAATTTATGTTAACACAGTGAAGTAGTTATTATTTATTCAAATAACTTAAAAGCTTATTAGTGAATAATGATTTTATATGTATTTTAAGATTATGTATTTTCTTTATAAGACTTTAGCCTGTAATATTAGGTACAGGAAGTAAAAAATGAATATAACATAGTGTTACATTTAATTCTTCCTGAGTATCGGTATCAGTTCTAGTTATTTTTGGTGGTATGAAAATGATCACTGACAATTCCTTTTGAATGCAAGAGATTTGTTTCTGTACTAAATTTCAATGCAATTTAAAGGAGCTATGACTTAGCTCACACTCTGAATTGTGGGAGTAATTCTATAAGAAATAGAGCTATAGGTATAGGAGGTATACTGATTTGTACAATAAAGCTTATATTTTTCTTTGATGTGATAAGAAATGAAGTGATATGTACAGATAAACTAAAGCAATAGACATCATAACATATTTTAGCAAATACTGATTTTGATCTTTCAGACTGATGTTGCGGATTTTAATCTTGTCTGGAAATCGTGAAGAATGTTATTGTAAATAAGATGTATATGGAAATGTGATTTAAAGTACGGTAGCAAATAGAGATTGACATATATTTGTCATTTCTAATAATGAATATCACAATTGAACGTACAGAATTCCTTGTTTTTAACTCAAGATAATAAACACCAGATTTTTTTTAAACTAAAGAGATCTTCTATAAACTATCCACTGATTGGCAATACTAGATATCGGATTTATGTGAAACAATAAAATTTCTTTCCTCTCTTGATATTTCAGTCGCAATAAACCTCAATCAGAGGTAATAATAAGATTATGGATTATAATATTATGAAATATATTTTACCATGTCACACTATGTAGAAATTCATTAATGTTATATTTATATGTACATGAACTAAGAGTACCAGTACGTTAATTTTAAGGATTATTACCAGTACTGGTACCGGTATCTAATATGTTTGATACAATACTGTATCTTTTTTTATTATTATTATTCTAATGGCCAGATTGTTGTAAATATTCAATTTTTCTTTTGACTTCTTTGTTTTTGGGAAGCTGTTCGCCATAGTTCAGATCATTTAGCTTGATTCAGGGGAACACCACATGGAGGACTCCCGTTTGATACACTATACTAATCTTCATTTTCAGGAATAATAAAACAACTTCATAACAGAAAGAAGCTTTTAAATGTTTAAAGAAAAGTACAGGAATTTAATTCTTGGACATATTTCCCTAATGACAAAAATAAAATTATTCTTTCCACTATATGATCGCTTTTAAATACAGTTTCTATGAAGACAGTCCCAAGTATTAAAGTTCCATCGGCTTTATGACCGTAGTGAGGAGTGACCGTCTGAGGAAGCTAAGTCGTGAAGGGTGGAGCCATTTTATCTGAACCCCAGCGATTGTTCCAAGATATACAAAAGTCTCTCCTATATAGTTATGGTAATAATACGATTTGGTTGGTTGTTTGTTGCTAACATCTTCAAATATAATCAAGTAATATTTTCCTGGCTAGTCTGATAGGAAGGATAAGGCTTCTGTACGGTGAAAATCATTAACCTCTATATTAGGAAGACAGATGTAGATGATGATACCCAGCAAAGAACAAAATAATTTAATTGTGACAAATATTCATAAATCTCTTTGAAATTCATTATTATTATTCTCGAACTAAAATTGGGCCATCCTATTCATTTTCTAATAAAACATTGTTTTTAAAAAAATTATGTTAATTTCCTTCTACGTAATCTATCAAGCTAATTACTTGATACCACAAGAATTCAACAAATCTAAGACTTAGAGTAATTTATTTATATATGAATCATCAGATCAGATGGCAGTGGGAATATTGGAAAAGATCAATAATAATAATTTGAGATATTATTACTATTATTATTACTATTATTATTATTATTATTATTATTATTATTATTATTATTATCATCATCACCATCATCATCATCATCATCATCATCATTATATGTTATTGTCTTTGCTTACAAATAAAGTAAATCTGTTATTACTCAGTCATTTACTTTTTAGTTACAGAGTGCATAATGTACATAATACACCGTACCACATATTTAATATTAAATCTTAATATCTGTGTACTAAGAATAATAATGATGTTTTGTATTGTGCCATGCATTTTGTAGCGATATACGTATATTTCTAAACTTATATTGAACATTTTAACATATTTTGGCGTACTTAATATTCACATACATGTATTGAGATTTGCATATAAATCCGATATCTGTTGCTCATAAAATATATGCCACTGTAAAGAAGTTTTATAATTTGAATAATTTTATGACATTTTGGATGAGTACAGAGAGATATATTTAATAATGCCTTCTCTTATCTTAGCATTCGGTTAATACAAATGATTCCAGCAACATGGCTTATTCAGCCAAATGTGTTAATGAATTTATTTATAATTCATTAAGTTAAATGAAGAAATTATTTGGAAGAGATATTATTACAATGACTCTGTAGGGAAAAAAATTCGTATGGTACAATTCTTTTTGAAGTGACTGATTCAGCACAAAATTACTGGAATAAAATAATTAATTTTGTAAGCATAACTGTGCCATAGGAAGCTATAAGCTCTATATTATACACTTCTGTTCTACAGTATGTCAAAAATGGTAAATATTATAGCAATTTATTAGTTTCTATCTTTCAAATAACATAGTCTGAAATGTTGTCAATTTTTGTCAAACTATGATTCATTATAACCACAACAAATAGCACATTACTTGCCAGTAAAGTTGAAAATATTGTTTTTACAAGCCCTTTTCTCTTAGGGTACTTACATGTTGGAGCAACGATAAACGATAAAAGAAACGACCTACTCTTGGTTTCACAAGTAAAGAACCTTCGTTGCAGGGTTGGGTTCAGGAAGCCATAAATCTGACTGACACGCTCCCCCAATTAGTGAAACTGTGGACAAAGATACCGCCAGGAGACCGCCGACAATGCTGTGTTGTGAATTTTCCATTTTTGAAAGAATCCAACCAGTTGCAAAAGAAAATACATTTAAAGAGTCCAGCCAAGAGCAAACGTGGCAACAGCTTCCCCTAACTGGCCTGTCAATCACTGTCATCTGTGCAGAAGTGGTGTGAGGCCAGGGTTCTTTACTTGTGGAGCCGAGAGTAGCGACGCTTTGGTATTATCAAAGAATCAAGTGTTCATATCTGAGCAACAAGGTCACGGGAAGAGAACATCTTCAATTATACGTAGAAGATATCCTATACATCCACTTAATGAAAGAAAATATATATAGAAAATATCAGCTGCTATGTTCAAGGTTAATATAACGTAAATATGTACAATATTGAACCTGTTTCTTATTCCAAAGCTAGTACAAATTCATTGTGATGTAATTGGTTCTTGTGATCACATAATGTATCACGAATAAATACACAACTGATCAATATGTCATTATCCATAATAATTAGTTTAATATGCCGAAATAATCATAAATCGATTAATACTCTGATAAATTGATAACCACAAGTCATTATAGAGATTAATATTATCTTAATCAGAGATCATAGGAACTACAAGAGTGAAGAAAATGGAATTTTTCTTTTTCGTCGCTTTTATCGTGTATCTTCGTTTTTATCGTTACTCCAATGTGCACACCTCAATGACAATGCATGCTTCAATTCTCTCTGATATAGCATCGCTGCTTCTTTTATTGTTTATCGTCACTCCAATGTGTACGTACCCTTACACATATGTATCATGGCTTTCCATTTCCACATTTTGAGACTACAGGCATTCAATACTTCATTTTAAAAATGACTGTTTTAGTCTGTTTCTTAAAGAAAAATAAACAAATAAATATTCTATTGAAAGTTACTCATTTTTACAACCTTAATTAATAAGGAACGATTTGTTATGTACTGGTTATAAGCTAAATTCTTAAAAATAAAACACATAAGTATTACTAGCATCACTTTAAATATAAAATTATGTAGTATTTGAACTTCCATAGTGAAACTGAATCAATGAAAATAAATAAGCAGGTAAGCAATAATTGTGTGCTTCAGAGATGTGTATGACTGGTGTAATATGAAAGTTTTTATTCACTTTTATTGTTACATGCTTAGATTATGGTACAACTTAAACATGTTGATTTCTGATACATGTTCTGAGTTTATATTACGTATTTACTTTACGTTGGAACTTAGAAATAGCAAGATTCAAAATAAAGCATTATATATGCTCTAATTCAAAATATTACGTCATGATAAAAGGAAGGCATTCATGAAAATTATTGTCGGACACTCACTTCACCTTATCATTTGCATTGTTATGTATTCTAGAGAATAATACAGAAAGAAGATTGTTGTGCATTGCATTTCGTTATGAAACTCGTAATAATTGTTTTTGTGAAAGTACGTTATAAAATGTGTTCACTGTTGTGTTCTTGTAATTTTAAAGAATATTATTCTCCATTAGGCCTACTACAAAATTCTTATAAAATTTCCATATAATCTGCAAATCAAGATTTTCAGGTATAACTCCCTGCAAAGTTGATTTGAATAATTTCGAGGGAAAAATTGTTCCGGGGCCGGGCATCGAACCTGGGACCTTTGGTTTAACGTACCAATGCTCTACCAACTGAGCTACCCGGGAACTCCACCCGACACCGATCCAATTTTTCCTTCTATATCCACAGACCTCAAAGTGGGCTGACAACCGTCAAGCAACCAATTTCGAGTGCACACTAACTCCGTGTGACTTAAATTGTGGTTTTCTGTTAACGAACAGTGACGTGTATTATGCAAATCAAGATTTTCAGGTATAACTCCCTGCAAAGTTGATTTGAATAATTTCGAGGGAAAAATTGTTCCGGGGCCGGGCATCGAACCCGGGACCTTTGGTTTAACGTACCAACGCTCTACCAACTGAGCTACAACTGTTCGTTAACAGAAAACCACAATTTAAGTCACACGGAGTTAGTGTGCACTCGAAGTTGGTTGCTTGACAGTTGTCAGCCCACTTTGAGGTCTGTGGATATAGAGTGAAAAATTGGATCAGTGTCGGGTAGAGTTCCCGGGTAGCTCAGTTGGTAGAGCGTTGGTACGTTAAACCAAAGGTCCCGGGTTCGATGCCCGGCCCCGGAACAATTTTTCCCTCGAAATTATTCCATATAATTTTCTTACATGAGTTATAATACAGGCTAACACAGTACATAAACAGGAAATCTGGTAAATGTATTCTGTAATTTCCGATATGAATCTAGAAATTTACAAAGAAAAGGCATAAGAAATTCTTTATCGTTCACTGATATTTAAGATAACTGAGAGTTTAGAAAAACTTGAAAGTATGCTTGAAACAACAACCTTTTTCTCCTCTTCTCTCTGAAGATGTAAAATATTGAAAATCCCATAAAATTCATACATGACTGCACATCTATTTTCAACTTTTTGTATAGATTTATATACAGTATTGTGTTCTTTTAATATTATTACATAATTTATGACGAACAGGGATTGCATAGTACTGGTAACTAACGAGCAAGTCGTTTACCAAAAACAACATTCAATTATTTTATCAAATTGAGGCACTAAGTGGATAAATAAACATAAGTCTTGATGTCTTTCACATTTTATTTAATAGGACTGTTCTAGTATGCATAATTCATAGATACCATCTGGATGTTATTCTTTACAATGGTACTGACTGTATCTTATATTTCTTTTCACTTTGTTCCTTACAAATCTATATAGCCTACTGGTACTTCAGATCAATATTTAGATACTAAACTCAATTTATGCTACACACCAACAATTTTTAAAGAATTCTATGAAAAATTTTAAAACTTAGGTTCTGTTATTATTTCAGATAAGGCAACATTTTAAGGAAATACGTATAGTGTAACATGAAAATGTGGGATGGTTAGGTGCAATCTTCACAGATTAAGTTGCTGGATGCAAAGAAAACTCCACGCATTAAATTAAATACCGGTAGTTAATGACATTAATAGAAACATAGCTTCAAAGTCCTCCTGGTCGTCAATAGGTATGTTTTTGGTGGTTTCTATATTCGTTCGAAAATTGCAGATGTTAAAAATATTTTTTTCAATTTCATGATAGCTGTGAATTTATTACTACAATATATTTACTTTTCATGTATTTTTTTCATGTGCCTGAGTTTGGAAGAGAGATGTCAATCTTCTTTATCTCCATATAGGGTCCTGCATAGATACCAGTATGTGAAGTAGGATATACATACTTCAAGTAAGCAGTAGATCTATATTTGTATGTAGTTCTCGACTCCTTCAAACTTCAAATAACCTTCCTGATGTAAAGGTACATAATTATTATTTTAGTTTAGACTCTGATGTTTAATCTTCAATTAAAATTTGACAAAAATGGTGACTTTTTCTTTTATATGAAAAATGCTGTCTGTGTACTGTAGCCTGGGTATTTTCTTTAAAATAGCACAAACCAGTACGAAATATTTCAGACATCATTATCATCATATTCTGTTCCCATCTATTGTCAAGCTATATTATATTAATTCTGCCACAACTCTGTAACTTCCATTTGCCACAAAAATGTAATTTATTATTAAAAACAATATTTTACAACATAACACCAATGGAATCATAACACATCACCCAACACAAAAATAATCTGTTTTACTTCTTAGTGCTGATCTTTGTACCATATATCTCGGATGAATTACTCTTTTGTAAAGGAGTTAATTTAAACAATTTTAGATTTGTATAAACCTTGAGTCACTACCTACAGTAGTGAGACTCCTGAAGAGAAGTGAAATGTTGGCATTAGGTCTCTGACATAAAGAAAGAGTTCTTACTTGTAGGTGGTGTGGGCGTGAATTTTTAATTAATATATGTATTTGTTAAAAGACGAAAATAGTTAATTATGTACTGCATTTTCATTCAAGCTTTTAGAAGTGTGTGCTTACTGTTGGTTAGTTTTCATAATTCGATAACTACAATTATAAAACTGTATTTAGGATACTTAGCATCATGATTGTTTCCTAGTTAACCTTCACTTTATATTCATATTTATTTAGCTCTGTAAATTGTCTGTGGTAGATTGTGTATTGGATTATATTGTATATTAGTTACTGTATACATACGTTAATTAATTCAAACTGATTTGAAGAGCTGTAGATCTTTTACATAGTGATATTGTACACAGATGTATAATTAAGATAGGTACTGTACAGAAACTTATCTCTTTCTTCTAAAATCTATATTTGCCACCTTATTTTTCTACTTTGACTGTAAACTATTTCATATCAATTCACCCAAGTGCATAATGCCTAAAAGTCTTGTTCTAAAAGAATCTATTTCTATTTCCCCTATCTTACACACACGAAAATTGTACATATAATTTACCTCACTGTAAACACTACCTCTTCTGTGTTTTTAAAAAATAAAACTACAATTCTTTCACATTGCAAAACAATGTCAACCTTTAACTTCTTAGCACAGCATGCCAAACAGCTACAATACCTTTAAGTTTCCTTCACCTTCAATCTAATCTAACATTTCTGTAAACAGGGTAGAAGATTGAAATATAAAAACTGTTTTGAATTAGTGTAAGCCATGGTAAGTAATTGGATGTCGAACTTTTGAAGTTCCTAATTAAACATGGTAGAAGAAACTAGATTAATTTTGTGTACGATAAAATTGAAAGTAACATTTATAGTGTTAAATCTTTCATGAAATTTCAGTATTAATGAGTTTTGTATTGAGTACTTATTGAACAGATCATTACAAGTACTGGATTTCGTTTCTTAAAGTTTAGTGTTTTCCAGACCTTTATTGATACAACTCATACAGAAAGGAAATCTACGAGATTTTATGAAAATTCGTGCCAAGTTTGGAAATGAAGGTTTGAAAAATGCTCATTTTGATGTTACATCTGTCACTGCTGGCAATACTATCAAACTGATTTTGATCCATAAGACACCTTTCTGTGAGTCAGCAAATGCGATGTCAATGTGATAATGACTACAGCTTTGTAGCTGTATTTTTATAAGATGATCAAAACATATTGACATATTTTTATCAAAATTATTTTAATATTTCACTCCAATGTCAGAATAATGAGATTCAAAATGTTAATAGTTTGGCCATACATTTTGGAAAGTTATCAAAACATCTCTGTAAATATGATTTTTTGTACAGAAAAGTTGTAAACTGAAGTGCATTTTTCAGAAACGACCGAAGAACCTGAAATAAATATTACCTGCCAGTCATTATTTAATTACATATATTTTTCATTTGCAGTAATTCTCTCTCCAAGCGTGCTTAAATATCCAAACCCTTATAAGTAATTAATGCGATATGATATTGTAATTAGGAATGAGGTTCTCCTTTTATTCTGAACAATGAGTCTAATAACTAATGATTCCTTTCAAAAAGAAAAGGACACTTATATCGTCTATCTATTGTGGATGGGGGATTTCACTTTCAGATTCTTTATGGTAAGTGACTAAAAGAAAGAAGAGAAGATGGAAGTAATATAACTGTGCAGATTTTAACATCTTATTTCTTGGATAGAATAACAACAAAAATTCTAATATTGGTATCATATTAGTTCCAAATGAATATTTTTCTCAGAAAGAAATAATTTTCCCCTAAATGTTAACAGTGTGTTACTTTCGACAAACTGATAAGGAATGATTTATTCCTTTGCAGTTTTGAAATAAAATGGATGGTTTTCTTGCAAATTAATAAAACGATTAACACGTCATACCGGTATTGTTATTTCCTACCACCTGGGATTTCACTATTTTCCAGGATATTATCACTATGGTGATAGAAATTTGTTACCTAAGCGATAGCCAGCAGTAACAAAACTCTTTTGAGGCTTAGCCTACCCAAAAAAATTTGAGTTATTATACCTAGGCCTATAAGTTCATAATAACGATGTATTTGTAACACTTGGTTTAATTCCAATTCTTCCGCATATTAAGTTCACTGTTGGCAGTAATTCCAGGATTATGAATTCAGTGTGAAGCTTGTGGCAGAAGCCTCTAAAGTCATGGCTACGACCTTGACTTGCAAGATTGCGGGGGAACTGGGAAGGTGTATTGATTCGCTACATTTCTGTATAAAATGAGACTAGTCTTATGTCACAATAATACATCACGCTATATTAGTGTTCTGTGAATGAGCTGCTTTGTTAAGTGTTAGTTTAATTAAAAGTGCATGCGTGTGTGTGTTACATATTAATTTTTTGTAAAATGGCTCATAATAAAAGGACAGTGAGGTCATTATTTGTAGAATTAAAAGAGAAATAATTTTACTTGGACATACGAAACAAAATGTGCTTACAAAGATGGGAGATCGACATCAAATTTACATATTAAAATAACGGCTGAAGAAAGACAAAATAGAAAATTTCAGTTGTCATGATATAAGAAATATCCTTGGCAAGCAGTGTGCTCTGAGATAAATAAGTTATAAGTTACTGTTACACCTGTATTCTGTTTGGAGTTGAAAATGAGTGGTCATCATCATCTTGTGGGGTTTGTGTCTCAAAAAATATTTTGATAGAAAAACCGAGAAACATCTGCTGTATAAAAAAAATATAAGATAAGCAGATTTTTTTCCAGTCTACCCAGTAGCCCTACAGGTATTTACAACTTAGCTCCGCCACTGATAGCCAGCATCCAGATTACTGCATATGGTACAGTACCGTATTTAAAGAAGAAAGTATCTATTGTTAGGCGTTCAAAAGATTGCAAGCCTAAGGAATTTGATCTAAAATGGCCTACCTTTTCTCTACCTAGGAGTCAACTCTAAAATGCAAAAAATTAGCAAAAGTTAATTCTGTATTGTCTCATGTCATAGCATTGTTGCCTAAGGCTAATTCGAGCCCTCCTGGAGGATTATTTTATGAAAATTTCGACCGAGTATGGGATCACTGTCCACCTAGCATCATGATGAATTTGGAAAATTACGATAGGCAGCAAAATCTGCTATAACATTGGGAGGAGGTGGATATCGTGTTAACCATACGATATCTCATTTTGGTTGGATGATCATTCAACTCTGCTGAGGCATGTGCAAGTGAAGCCAGCAGCTGGTTAGTCGGATTTGACCCTTCATGAGCTGTTGTTCCACGGATTTAATTTTAATCTTATGGTACAATGTTACGAGTATTTTTGTAAATATTTTTCATAAGATATAATCACTAAAGCGTTTTCAGAATAAGAAGGCATATAAGGCGGAGCTAGTTCAGGCCGGTCTATCTCGACTAGCCAGTAACAGTGAAGCAGTGTTGCCCAGTTAAATCGTCGCGTATTAATTTCTTTCTTACGCGCACAATATTTATGGCTAGGAATAAATTTTAATCTGTGCCATTCGATAAAGCTACGAATTCTGAACTCGACAGTACAAGAATGGCAATTGTGTGTCAACTGGTTCGCGTGTTATCGCTTTAAGACTAAACAGAGATATCCAACCTACAATATACAGCATATTTTGCTCTGGAGTCCCTCTCTGTAAACGAAGATAGATAATGTTTATTTTCAAATTCAGATGTGGGTTGTTTTCTCTTGTGTACTGTGTAACTTACCGTAACAAGCTAAATATATTAACTTATCATAACGAAAACGTGGTATTGTACCACGAACTCAAATAAATATAAAAGAAAGAAAAGAAAGCCTAAAATAAAAAAATATAGAATTAATATCTCTACCCAAAAAAATAATACAAAATAATATTCTCATAAATAAAATACTGGCATATTCAGCCAAAAAAATTAATGCAAAACCACCTCTTCTATATTCAACATTAAAACCCGAAACCAACTCCGATTCACCCTCTTGAAGGCATTGCAAGTGGCTCTGGTGTTTCATCTGTTATACGCAAAAGGATAGTTCTGCTCTCAAAGACGAGGAGTATTGTATTTTCTGTAAATACTGCTTATGATGCAGTGCGTGTCAGTTTTTCACAAACAAAGAATCTGACTGCAGAGGCGTGTGGTTTAGAAGTACATACTTTATCTTGTATTCTCGGATAGGGCAAAGAAACAATTCAAATAGGTGGTATAGCAGTATTTACCTCTCCTGGAAAATAACGCAAAACAAACGTGTTAATTATTTGGACGATTTTCAGAACCGTGCATTACTTCATCGTACGATATTTTAAATAGACTATAGTAGTAGTAGTAGTATGTATTAGCAGTGCCATTATAGAACGTGGAAAGCAAGAAGAAAGCTGAGAATAACCACAGATACGATTTTCACTTTTCATTGGAATATTATACATGGTATAAGACGAAATATTGCTTAAACGTATGAGATATTTGGTTGATATTGTAAACATAAACACTCTTACCTCTTTTTCGATGAGTTATACGAAGAGTATTAACAACATTCTTCCTTAAGAGCATTAAAAAACTTTATTAGATAAGCAATTTAATTACATTTCACTTTTAAAATAAATACAGGTATGCTAGAAACGAGAAGATTTGACAATTCCAAAACTCAATTTCTATTTTAAAAACCTCGTGTTATATATAATATATTACATTTTATACGTTTTTCTAATATACAAATTTACCTTCAATATATTAACGATATTATTGGGTAACGGTTTTCACATTCACTTCTATATAACTACCTTCGCTCGTAGGATATGCCACAGGCCAGAGTGATACAACACAGAACCCTGGACCTCTAGGTAGGTATAAGCCCGAGGATTAAATTAAATTAGGTAGGCTTGATTTAACAAAGTAAAAGAAAGTACACTTCAATTTCAATATGAGTACTGAATTAGACCTACATATGAACAGATATGCTTATATTCTTATAGCCGGATTATTAGCCAGAATATAGAACCCTGGACCTCTAGATACGTAAAAGTTAGAGAATAAAATTAAATTAGATAGACTTAGTTTTACAGAGAAAAATAAAATAATCTACAGTTTCAGTATGAATACTGAATTATGTATGAACACATAATTATTATGCTTACATTGCATTATGCCAGATTCGTAACCAGACCCTAAGTAAGGTATAAGCTAGAGAATTAAATTAAATTATATAGGCTTCATTTAGCAGAGGAAAAATAAAATACTTTCCAACTTCAATATCGATACTAAATTACGTATCTACAGATATGTTTACGTTTTATTATCGCTAGATTCGTAGGCTGCCTCTACAAACAAACTCTATCTCATCTTTCCTCTGGAGAAATAAACAATAATAAACTGAGCACTGCTGTACAAAGAAGTCTGAACATTTGGGTAAAGTTTCTCGCCCTCAATTTTTTCAGGAGAGAATTTCCACATGTCAGATAGTGCAATACAATATGCAGCATTCTTTTTTTTAATTAAGACATTCTTCGTCTGACATTAGCAAAGTAAATTTCTACATATCTGTCACTTTATTTCGCAAGTTAGTGACTTCAAGATCTACTGATCTGTGAAGCGAAGAATAATAAAAATTGGGATGAAAATTACTTCAGTAAGAGTAATTATATTTAAACATTACACACAGTGAAGGAACAAGTTTCGACCCGTCCGCTCGCTGTACCCATCAGCGACTGATACTGATATTTTCTGTCCTTATCTGTTGTCTCTGTCTTCCACGTCTCGTACACCGTGCTCCGTGTGACAACGCTGTACTGCTGCTAGCACTCGATTGGCGTAGGCCATATGCCTTCTTATTCTGAAAGCGCTATAGTGCTCTCTAACTTCACGGTGTTCATTTTCCTACGCAAAACTATGATTTATTTGTTACTTCACTATTCTTCAGGGAAAATTAATATTGGATTGGCAATCCTGATCCATATTTACTTAAATTGTAATCCAGAGTAGCCAACTTAGGGGATTTTTCCTTAAATGTAGGATATTTCAAAGTCTGCAGTCAGTGTCGGTTACTCTATTTGAGCACGTAAACCCTCAGTAAAAATGTAGTAGAATAGTATTCAACAAATAAATAATTATATATATATATATATATAATATTACAATAATAGAAAAAGAACGTCGTAGAATCATTTGTTTCCGAGCACTCTAAGAGAAAGTATAAAAATTCTTGGACTGTGTCAGAAAGATTGCATTTGTTATTTGCTGAGCATGTGCCGTGTGAGCACATGCCATTTGTGCTCGGGCATTCTGCGAGGATGGCTACGGTCCGTTCCAAGTATCTGTGGAGTAGAAAGACGAAACGACCTCTGCGCAAGTGGTCTAGGGGCTAGGGTCAATGACTGCTCTAGTGGGAGGTAGTGCATGAACGAAGTGAGCAATCGCTCGCAGGAGGGGATAATTTCTATTTGAACTCTACCTTTTTTTACCATGAGCATCTTACTCCTTAGCAGACTCGAGCTCATGCTGCCCGCAATACACTCCAGCAAAGATAGACTCCGTCCTCATATGCACGAAGTTACTCCACAGAACCCTGGAACGGACTGTAGTAAAGTTAGCAAGTTGAAAAACTGCTATTTTCTTATCATTGGATAAGAAGTTAGAATTAAAACAAAGCAGTAGACCAATATCTCAGCTCAATATCATGCAGGCAATAAAATCCAAAAAAACAGAGATTTTAGAAGAGAATTTTAGTGTGCTGTTCATGAAAGAAATGCATGGATTTGTGGCGACCAATCGTTTGTACTATTTTTCAAGCTTGTTATTTGAGAAAGAAGGTGGTAAACCTAATTGGGTAAATTAATATTAGAGGAGAAAAATTCGCTCTGGCGCAGGGGATCGAACCCGGGTCCTTGGTTCTACGTACCAAGCGCTTTCACCATTGAACTACGCCGAAGTTCAATCCACAGCACCGGATCGAACCTCTCTCCTCCAGTGTTTTTCCCTTTGTGGCCTGACTCCAAGTTGGGCATGTATGTTGACATTTTTATATTAAATCAACTGCCATTATACTAGGAGCGCACTCAGTTGAGTGACTTGGTGGCCGGGATTCCACAGTAATACGCACAGTTGTTCGAAGAAACTGCGTAAAGATTATTATTTTTATTTTTGGTTCTACAGAATACAGACCGATTATTTAGCCCTGACAGCTCAGCGACGCGAAAGAGGGGAAGTGCTAGGAATAGTGGGGAAAGTTCCGGAGTAGAGATAAGGGCGAGCGGTCGGTAAAGGAATGCAGTACAGCTTAACTGTACTGGAAAAACAACGCTATACCGCATGCGTGACATCCGATCGCTCTGACTCCAGGCGACAGACTCCCTTGGCGTAACTTAATGGACTCGCCTGACCCAAGTGCACATTCCCGGTGACTGTCAGGACTAAATAATCGTACTGTACATCTGTTATGAACTCCTTCCATTGTTCTGGTACAATTTCCTTTTCCAAATACCAAGTACGTACAGTGTAAGCTGATAAATTTTGCTAGATATGGCGCTTGTATTCTACTGGAATTTGATCAATACCTGGAGACATGCTTTTTTCAGCTTTCCTATCATAATTTCGACTTCAGAAAGTGTGGGTTTGGGTATAAATGACTCAGCAGTTTGTATTTTGAATTTTGTCCCGATCATTTCTATTTTGCCTATGTACATTTGTAATTGCCCAAAATGATTATTCCATCTGTTCAAGATTGAATGAGAATCTGCAAGCATTAAATGCTTATACTGGCCGTTTAATTGGTTATTATAAACATTTAAAAGTTATGTTAATGAAGATTATACTGGTGACAGACTACAGTCACAGTCTAAGACCTAATCGGGATCGGGTTTGTAGCACAGTCTAAGACATACAGTCACGAAACTTCAACACTTTTTCTGCCAACATTCGCGACACTAGCGCCCAAGCGGCAGGCAAGGCACTGGCCATAGTCTCGTTCAGCCAGCACGTGCTTTAAAGCGATGCGAGATGTTATAATAACGTTTTAATCATACATCGGAATAAAGGCAATGTGTGCAATGACGAAAATTGCAGTAACAACAAGTTTAAATCTCCGAATTTGTCGTTCTTCAGATTCCCTAAAGACCATGAGAAAATCATAACTCAGGAATAACCAATAATCCACGTTGTAGGTAGCCTACGTATTGTGTTCTATAAAACATTATTATTACTTATCAGTTACCTATTTGTATGTCAGGAAGGAGAGTTTAAATAAAAACAAAGTAAATACCTGTTACAGTATATTTTTTTTGTAGAAATCATATGTGTAAATGTGTAACCATTCCGATTTTGGATAATGTATCTACAGTTTTTAATGCAAGTAATTCCATACTTTTTGTATTCGTGTTTTTTTTTCTATATATTTTTTTTTCAAAAGTTGAACGTTATATTGCATTCAAGTAGGGATCATGGTGTTAATTTTTCAAGAATTCATGGAGTATTGTAATCCTTTTGCAAAATATTCACTTCTTGAATAAATCCAGACTGTGTCGATAGATTTCTGATGTGTTGGTGTAGATTCATGTGGCAGACGTATTAAGTTCTCAAGAGCCTTTTTAAACTTAATATAAAAAGCAATCTTTTCTGTAATAATTTGCATGATTGCTATTGGTGTTGATTTTACATTCCCAGTGATTATTTGAGCTGTTCAGAGCAGAAGTGGTGTAAGTCAAAATTAGGTAATGAGATTTAAAGTAAATATTCTGTAAAATACAGCGCAAAGTAGCAATTAATATATCCTTCGTGCTATTCACTGACTACTAATAGTTTAAATAAATTCAATATTAACTGCTACTTTGCGCTGTATTTTAAAGAATATTTACTTTAACCCTCATTACCCATTTTGACTTACACCACTTCTGCTCTGAAAATAAAATTAGGCCTACATTTTCTGAGTTAATTGAAGTCACAATTTTTTCAACAAAATTGTGTGTTCATTTATTTGTTTTCACCTACGTCATATTAACAGTAAGGGCATGTAAATTACGTATTATATAGGTAGGATAAGTTAAAATTAGGCATTATGTGTGAAAACTGGAAATGTAATGTAAAATGCGGTAAACTTGCCATAAACATTTAAACCATAATATCAGCACTATTTGTCACTCAAAATAATAAAGGAAATGCCGGTTCTTAAGAAATGAAAAATAATAAACTTCATAAATCAATGTCTGTCATATTAAGGTTTAAATCTTCCCCTTTTTTATTTTCAAGTTTACCTCAGCGGCCGAGTTTACCCCAATTTGCGGAATGGAAAATAGTTAATTTCTCAGGAAATAGGGAGAGGCGTTCACCACGCAATGTAACCTACAATTTTGAAGCTACTAATTTTGACTCTTCTCACAGGAAATATAGAGTTCTAATGATTCATAAATATATTCAGGAATGAATTTAATTAACCATCCACGTACGAACAATTATATTATTTCAAACCATGATACGTGAACAGTTCCATGATTCAGTTGTAAGGAGCAGAAAGAATTACGTTTATTCTCAGCTTCTGAAACTTGTAGATTAACTGCGTGTGAAATTCTTCTAGGATTCTAAATTAAAATTAATAAGAATCATATACACTTACTGTATAGCATAAAAATATAAAACAAATTACGCAAAACCCGTTTTCTGATATGTTATCATATGTCGTGTGCACACTTTTAACTTGCCTGCCGCTAGAGGGCTACTGTCGCGCCAGCTGTCAAATGTTGGCATATTTTATACGTATGAGTTGCGTGACTGTATGTCTTAGACTGTGTTTGTAGTGTGTCACCGTCCCGATCGCGATCAGGAACTAAAGCCTGGTCACAGTATAGAGAACATATGTTCTCTATACTGTGGCCTGGTCGTTGCTTACGAGATTATACAAGCTGGCGCATAGAGCTTGAAAAACGAGTCTGAAGTGGTTCCCTCGTAATGCCAATTCCGCCGCTCGGAGCGCTGTTCTGCCCTATATATTCATAGCAGAACACTTAAAAGACATTGATATTTGGGATATTTAAAGGACTCATCATTGCTTATTAAATGCTTCGTACAATATTTTATGGACAATAGACGTAATTTGCAAACTTCTACTCCTCAATTATATTACAATAAAAGGCTGTCATTCTTGATATTAAAACATATTACATATAAACTGAGGGACTGTCTGCTCTGTACTTCAGTTCATACACCAAACATTTCCGGAAATAAATTAACTTGACATCTTACATATACGCACTATAGCCTACCCTTTTCACCTAATATTATTAATATTGTTATTAAATAAGATATTGCAACTAATTAAGGTGCTGCATTATCTTTAATTTCCTTGAATTCATAATTACGCATTTGCAAGAAGGCCTAACTTTTCCCTCTCTTTTTAAAAAAAATACGGACGTCACAATAACTGAGAAGTATAATTATTGCGCGATTTTTTCTTGCAGTGGTGAAAACATTTCTATAGGCCTACTGATTAATCTATTGAGCATAGTACGCTGTAGTATTTTAGTGCGTGTACGCCTACTTAGCTCTTGTAAAACGAAATTTTCACTTTCACTTTCAACGGAACACTCACTTATATTCAGTTCTTGTATCTTGCAGTAAATTATCCATTTGTGATCATCTTTCCAATATAACCTCCCATTGAAACGACCACTTAAAATCATGAGCTAGAATTTATTATTTTAAAAACATTTCCACGTACATACTGTTATAATTGTTATGAACCACAATACAAAAGACAACACTGTGAAATTGGATTAATTTACCAAGATCAACATCAATACCGGTAGTATAAAATCACATATAAGCCTAGGCTATATTATTTAATTACTTTATGGTATTAATTAGAAGAATTAATTTTGAAGAATTTACAAATATGCTGAAATAATTTATGACACCTCTTATAGAAATGTAAAAATATGTATGTACATTTTGAAACAATGGGTATAGCACCACTTGAAAATGTTGAGCATTTTAACAGTAACTTGTAAATTGTTCCATCACATTGTCTATAGTGTTCATTTATTGTAGCACTTTTAGAACGAACGTGATTCACATACATAAGAAGAAATGACGATGGAATGAGTCGAACACATACAGTTTTCTTTAATTTTTAGCAAATGATGAAGTTGAATATATACTGTTACTTCATATCCTAACATAAGTAGAGTTGCCACCATAGATGTAGCACCTGAAATGAATATAAAATAAATTAATGTATTGGTAATGATACAAGAATAAAAAGAAATTAGGCTAGACATAACCTCACAAAATTACAAACACATGCTAAAACAAAAACAAAAAACTTTACGTATCCGTATATAATAAAACTAGATATTCCAGATATAATTTGATTCACACGATAACCACCTCAGCCTATTTCGGCAGCAGCCATTATTAGTTACAGTTTGAGGTGCATTACCTAATCTCATACTAACCTTGTTAAGTTCTCTAACCTAATTCACTGATAATTACGTAACAATACACAGGTCTAAAATACAGACAAATACACATTAATTAGCTAATAAGTACAGCATGAAGATAATTCATTACTTTTGTCGGTATTTTCTAAAAGAGAAAGGGAAAACAGTAACAACATTATCTTCAATGTTTACATCACGTCGTTCACATTTTCATTAGGCCTATATCAGTAATGCTTGGTAAGTGAAACAATGCATGAAATTATTTTACATTTCGGGTCACATCATTCGAGAGTCGGAAAATGCAATTCGCCACTTTTAACATAGCATTGCTTGTTATATGAGAGAACTTTGACATTTACCTTAACCTATAAAGATACGACCTGTTGGTACAGAGTTCTTCACATAGCAAAACACAGACAATTTTCGAATATAACTTAGCAGAACAAACTTCAAATAACACTGTAATATGCTTGGCATATTTATAATATTCGTACTCAATCAGTAATGCACAATTAATCGAACTATTTTCACGATGCACAATGCTTTGTAATGGTACTATTCATCATTTCATAGGGCAGAGAGGCGAACCTAGCGGCAGAAATTGTCATGACTCACAGAGACCTACTCTCGATCGTGCTATGCGCCAGCTTGTATAATCCCGTAAGCAACGGGCCTGGTTCAGACGGAGCTGGCTCTTGTCCAAAGAGTTTGTAATCTTTTCACAGTTCAAATTGGAAAATCATCTGCTGTTTTATCTGTTGCCAACACTCATGGTCAAAAAGAAACTAAACCGTGAGTGGAAAACATCTGAAATCCTACATTAACAGTAGTAAATGTCGTAATAAAGTAATTAAGCCATAAGTGCAAAACAGCTAAAGTCGGATATTTAATTGTTGTTTCTTAGAAACTAAAGAATATAGAAAAAAGAAGTTTACTTGGAAAACAACGAACATGGCGACATGGTTTCGTTTTCAGTCAGTCTAGTATATACAGTCGCGAAGCTCAATACGTAGTAAATATGCAAACATTAGATAGTTGCTCACCACTAGGATCGCTAATATCGCCTCATTACAGGCAATGCAAAATAGTACAGTCACAGTCTATTGTTTCTAGCACCCTCAAAACTCAAGCTTCGTTACTGTATATAGTAGACTGTGGTTGAAATCAAAGACGTTGGTTGAAATATGCATCCATAGGTAGTTGCTGACCACCAGAATCGCTACTATCGCCTCATCACAGACACTTTTCCCAGTAGACGATAAAATGTATTGTACTTTCGATATCGTATTCTTTTAAAAACATTAACACCTTCCTTCCACTATTGAAATATAAAATACATAAGGTTTATATATTATTTTCATAAGGTATATATTACATTTTATAAACTCAACTTCCTGGATCTTTCGGAAGAAGGATAACTCTGACCTCTTTTTCTTACAATATTTATGTACGGTACCACAAACGTCTCCTTGCCCCATATTATTATTCAAATTATTTTATTTTAGCCATTTACAGTTATTACAACCGATAACGAACATTTCACAGTTTACACAACTTTTCACAACAAAGCGAAATACGCCTTTTCGATCTAGACCAGGCTGATTGTAGGCACTTTTTTCCAGTAGGTGTTGGCAACTCTGGTCCTTTTGGTAAGGCCCTAGATCATTATGATCTAGGCTATTAGCTATTAGACTGTGTCAGAGCCGTTGCTTACGAGATTACACAAGCTGGCGCATAGAGCTTGAAAAATGAGTCTGAAGTGGTTCCCTCGTAATGCCAAATCCGCCGCTCGGAGCGCTGTTCTGCCCTATATATTCATAGCAGAACACTTAAAAGACATTGACATTTGGGACATTTAAAGGACTCACCATTGCTTATTAAATGCTTCGTACAATATTTTATGGACAATAGACGTAATTTGCAAACTTCTACTCCTCAATTATATTACAATAAAAGGCTGTCATTCTTGATATTAAAACATATTACATATAAACTGAGGGACTGTCTGCTCTGTACTTCAGTTCATACACCAAACATTTCCGGAAATAAATTAACTTAACATCTTACATATACGCACTATAGCCTACCCTTTTCACCTAATATTATTAATATTGTTATTAAATAAGACATTGCAACTAATTAAGGTACTGCATTATCTTTAATTTCCTTGAATTCATAATTAAGCATTTGCAAGAAGGCGTAACTTTTCCCTCTCTTTAAAAAAATACGAACGTCACAATAATTGAGAAGTATAATTATTACGCGATTTTTTCTTGCAGTGGTGAAAACATTTCTATAGGCCTATTGATTAATCTATTGAGCATAGTAATAGTAAACGCTGTAGTATTCTTTTCTGAAGCCAAGATTTTCGCAAGAACTGAAGTGCGACACATGTAAAGATGAGGAAATGTCCCTCTTTCTTTTGGGAAAACTTGTGAAGCCACTACTGGACAATATTGCCAAAGATATTTCCAGTAAATACGAAGTGATTAGGAAACTTAATCAGAAGCCCCTAAATAGAAAAGTGCTGAAAGTGCAATAAACTGGGCCATTTCTTAATTACATATAGAACACTGGAACTGACTATCTACAAGGACCCTCGTGTTATAAATATTATGATTATTTCAGATTGTGATACAGTTATAAGCGTACATTCCTAAAATTTAAAAGTAACAATGAGGATGCACTATGTTATAGGAAAGTTTTAAACGTGTACATTTAACTTTTTTATGAATGATTTCCTGATCAAGATTTTCATTAACTATGTGCCAAACTTTTGGACATCTGATCAGTATTTTAATCATGTGCTGGTTACAGTACATTAGATGTCTTCTTGAATATACCTGATGAGGTATGTATATGAAGTTTGTATCGTCAGTATTCAAGTAGCCTACTTATGTATGTAATTTTTATTATCTGTACAGAAAAAATTTAACTTACGTGATAGTATGAAGTAATCTCTCACGAAATAACAAGGAAGAGAAAGGTGCTTAAATTTAAATATTGAAAACAGGATGATAAGAAGAAAATAATTTTTACTTGCTTTCAATTATTAATGAAACCTGGCCACTCACCATTCGCAGTTGATTTCTATGGTTACAGGTCTATTCTTCATATTCTGTAGCTTTCAAATAATTTCTAAAATAAATATTACGCCTACTTAGCTCTTGTAAAACGAAATTTTCACTTTCACTTTCAACGGAACACTCACTTATATTCAGTTCTTGTATCTTGCAGTAAATTATCCATTTGTGATCATCTTTCCAATATAACCTCCCATTGAAACGACCACTTAAAATCATGAGCTAGGATTTATTATTTTAAAAACATTTCCACGTACGTACTGTTATAATTGTTATGAACCACAATACAAAAGACAACACTGTGAAATTGGATTAATTTACCAAGATCAACATCAATACCGGTAGTATAAAATCACATATAGGCCTAGGCTATATTATTTCATTACTTTATGGTCTTAATTAGAAGAATTAATTTTGAAGAATTTACAAATATGCTGAAATAATTTATGACACCTCTTATAGAAATGTAAAAATATGTATGTACATTTTGAAACAATGGGTATAGCACCACTTGAAAATGTTGAGCACTTTAACAGTAACTTGTAAATTGTTCCATCACGTTGTCTATAGTGTTCATTTAATGTAGCACTTTTAGAATGAACGTGGTTCACATACGTAAGAAAAAATGACGATGGAATGAGTCGAAGACATACAGTTTTCTTTAATTTTTAGCAAATGATGAAGTTGAATATATACTGTTACTTCATATCCTAACATAAGTAGAGTTGCCACCATAGATGTAACACCTCCGTAACACCTGAAATGAATATAAAATAAATTAATGTATTGGTAATGATACAAGAATAAAAAGAAATTAGGCTAGACATAACCTCACAAAATTACAAAAAAATGCTAAAACAAAAAAAAAAAAAAAAAAAAAACTTTACGTATCCGTATTTAATGAAACTAGATATTCTAGATATAATTTGATTCACACGATAACCACCTCAGCCTATTTCGCAGCAGCCATTAGTTACCAGTTTGAGGTGCATTACCTAATCTCATACTAACCTTGTTAAGTTCTCTTACCTAATTCACTGATAATTACGTAACAATACACAGGTCTAAAATACAGACAAATACACATTAATTACCTAATAAGTACAGCATGAAAATAATTCATTACTTTTGTCGGTATTTTCTAAAAGAGAAAGGGAAAACAGTAACAACATTATCTTCAATGTTTACATCACGTCGTTCACATTTTCATTAGGCCTATATCAGTAATGCTTGGTAAGTGAAACAATGCATAAAATTATTTTATATTTCGGGTCACATCATTCGAGAGTCGGAAAATGCAATTCGCCACTTTTAACATAGCATTGCTTGTTATATGAGAGAACTTTGACATTTATCTTAACCTATAAATATACGACCTGTTGGTACAGAGTTCTTCACATAGCAAAACACAGACAATTTTCGAATATAACTTAGCTGAACAAACTTCAAATAACACTGTAATATGCTTGGCATATTTGTAATATTCGTACTCAATGAGTAATGCACAATTAATCGAACTATTTTCACGATGCACAATGCTTTGTAATGGTACTATTCATCATTTCATAGGGCAGAGAGGCGAACCTAGCGGCAGAAATTGTCATGACTCACAGAGACCTACTCTCGATCGTGCTATGCGCCAGCTTGTGTAATCACGTAAGCAACGGTCAGAGCCTTCTTTAGTTACAAGCCGGGGCATGGGTAGGTTTGGCAACGCAGAGTGGAGGCGGGAGATTTTACAGTGATATTGTGTTTGCTCATTGCTTTCGTTATACGTAACGCGTATTTTTTCAACATTACTTCATGCACAAAGGTAAGATCAAGATTCAGATAGTGATGTAAATTATTACGGGTTCGAAAATAGTGTTTTATTGCAATCAATTAGCTATACTTCAGAATACGGCGTAAGTAGGCTACTTACATACAAAGGCTGCCACTTAAAATAATTACAAAAAAAAAAAAACATGTTTTTATTGATAGTACGAAGGTAAATAAATAAATAAATAAATAAATAAAAAAGATATTCCTTGCACCGAAAATAATAAAATCAATAATGCAATAAAGACGTAAGTTCCTACGCAGTATTCTTAAGTTCCATTTAGTTAACAAATTTGTGGCTAGCAAATTGACAATGTTTTGCGACTTAATGGTGTTTCATCTGTGAAAGGTTTAGGATATATTTTAATATTATCTTATGCGATTATCTATCGTGTTTTTCTACAAATATTTCAGATGCCTAGAAGTGCTGTGTGCCTATGTGTCGTAGCAACTACACTTATAATTAAAAAAAAATAATAACATACTTGTTTTTTTATTGATGGTACAAGGGAAAATAAATAAATACTTAAAGAAATGTTACTTGCACCAAAAATAAATAAAATAATGACGTACTTTCGCAATACCCTATTCCAATCAATTAACCATTATGTGGCTAGTAAATTGACAATGTTTTGCCGCTTAATGTTGTTTCACCTCTGACATGAAAGGTGTAGGATATCATATGCATTTTAATTTCATGTGATTATGTCGTGCTTTTCTATAAATATTTCAGATGTCGAGGAAGCCAGTTTTAATTTGAACCTGGCCAGTCACTATAACAATACTGTTATCATAAATTATTTGATATAAAATTTTTAAAATATAATTTTAAATAAATATAACTACAGAAAACAAGCTAAGAATGTGAATTATGCAAATAGGCCTAAAATAAAATGTAAACAGAAGAAACTATTGACATTCCTATTATAATAAAAGTATGAGGAAGTAAATACAGTTAAGCCAAGTAAAACAATCTATGAAAAAAATGAAAACATCCCTTCAACATAATACGTAACAAAATGCAACATTATCTATTAAGTACATGTATGTATCAATTAGCGTAAACTCTGTGGACTTTAAATCCTGTAAATACCAAGTGGGTGAATGTAGAGTATCCAACGCCCACTGAACGAATATTTCACTTTTATCACTGCCATGCCCACGTGCATCAACGTCGGTTAGTGTAACCATCGGTTAAAATTGTGACCTAATCCCCGATTAAGCATTTTTACGGTGGATCGACCTCGGTTACGACTTAAATAGGAAGTTAACCACAGTAATCTCTAACCGGCCAAATATGAGCGGTTAAAGGAGATAACCAGCGATTAGTAGAGCAAGTAAAGCAAAATGGCGGCCATAACCACAGGTGATTATTTCGAAGACGATTATTATTGTGCAGTACTTGAATTACTTGGATAGAGCGTGAGCGTGAAGGTTCTTTAGTGGAAAGAGAATTCTTGCGAGCAATTAGGTGACAGAAAATTTCAGGAGGGATTTCGTTTATCAAAATCTACAAATGGATCAATTGAAATAACACAAGAACAATCATATTTCTCCTACGGATCGGCTGCTTATATTACGATTCTATGTAACTATTATTTTCTGTATTTTAAGAGGGAATACACGAATACCAGTATCTCTTTCTCTATGTCACTGGCTGAACAAAGAGGTTATGGATGGATCTTAGGATAATGCACAATTCCCAGGTGTAGTCCAAGATCGTACACACATTCCTACCAATTTTCTGCATCCTTTTCCTTTATGGATATTCCATTTTTTTATATAATAGGCCTACATTTAAATCTAGTAATTAAGTCTATCGATACTTCAACCTAACATTGGGATATAATCATTTTTGGATTCAATTTTCCATTTTGTACGATTTTAACCTAAAAGTACTGAAAAACAAAGAAATGGAACTCACAAATATAACAGCGCCCAAAGGCAAACAAATGCAACGCGAAAATGTAGGATACGTTCATTTCGATGTAGAACATAGTGAGCGCAGTCGTTTTTAGACGTTGACTATTATCTTTGCAGCGGTATGGATGCTTTCCTTTAGTCATTTTGTAGAAACAATGTACCATCATAGACTTTGCTCTGGTTAAATGAGGTGTCAGCTAGCCAAGTTTTAGTAATTGGTGATTATGAATGGTGCACATAAATTACATTTTAACCACGGCTACTGTTTAACCATCGTTTCGTAATCTATGATTACTGCGTTTTTAATCAATGTTGATGCACTTCGCCACCAATGTTGCGCTATAATCGTATATGCAAGGTAGGCTATAACAAAAACCTAAACTAACCAAACCTAACCTGTCAAAGAAGCAACAAGTTATACTAAATATGTGTAAAATTGGCCTATGTTTCTATAGTGGGCGGGACATAAGTAACATTGACCAAACCAACAAAGTGATTATATGCATCTACAAATTATAGATAGTTCTGACGTATAGCAGGCATTCCGAATCTTCAACATTTATGGGATCACAAAACAGCTATGGTCTATGGCGAGTCCTTGGCATCAACCCCTTTGATTTGATTACCTGGTTGGGTTTTTCCGAGGTTTCCCCCACCGAAAAGGCAAATGCCGGGTAATATTTTGGCGAATCCTCGGACCTCATTTCATCTCACTACATCTCGCCAAAATGTAAAAAAATTGTACAAAATTGTAAAAATTGTAGAAAATTACTAAATTGTAAAACTATAAAAATTTGTAAAAATTGTAATTGTAATATTGTAAAAAGTTGACATGTTCCACATCTTAAAGCTTCATTGCTCATGTAAGATCTATGGAATAAAATAAATGAATGAATGAATGAATGAATGAATGAATGAATGAATGAATGAATGAGCTGTTTACAATGACTTTGAAAACCAACGGCGTAACTTTTTTGATATAGCAGGCGAGACCCAACAATTTGACTAGATTCTGATACACACAAACCACAAATAAGAATATAAAAATGTGGTTATACAATATTTCATATTTAATAGAATAGTCAATTACTTTGTCATCCATAACCGTAAAAATTCCCAAAGACTGCAACCATTTTATTTTCATTTATTGTCTTGTTTTTTTATCACCAACACGCATTTAGTTTATAATACATCAACAATTAACGTTTGGTATGACCGCAAACATAATTCCATCGACACACACTTATATTGTAACAGAGTCATTCCACGTCAAATCGCACAAAATTATACAAATTTTGACCTTCATATTTCTGATTGCGTTTATATTTTTTAACCAACTCTATGGGTCTAATAAACCAATAAGTGAATTTTAATTTCCTCCTAAGTCCACATGTTTTTAAAATATTACATGTTAAAATTCGTTAAAAATGTCGCACAATGCAACATTTAAAGCGTCATATGTCTGACGATATTGATGTTAAATTTTTTTTGAAAAATGCATTTAAAAGCTTAAAGTACTGTCTTTTATTAAATATTTACTAACTAATTTTAATATAATTATTACAAATATTTTTTATAATTCAATTTTTAAAACATATATATCAATGTGAAATAGCCCTATTAAAAATCTAAAAAAAATGCCTACTAGGTGTACTGAAGTATTCTTAATAATTCTAGGAAAAATCAGAATGGGAACTCCAATAGTTTAATGGAAATTTAATTACTTACGACACAAATGTGTAGCGGTCGGCGCAGCAGCAGTGGACGGGAAGCGTTAAAGCGCGCTGGGAGGTTTATCGGCGCTGGATGATTGACTGAACGTTGCAACATTACACCCAGTACGGATCAAGTCACTCGAGGAAACACTGCTAATTTACTTATTATGATATCTTCAAATAATTGTACATTATGCCTTTTAAATGTTTCTTTTCATTCACACTTTAAATTTTCATTCGCCTACCTTCTTTCTTGAAAGAAAATTGTTTTACTAAGTCTTCAGTTTTTGACAACGGAATGAAAGAATGTAATTTTAATGTACCAGTTATTGGTTTTAGATTATGGTATCTGGCCTGCAAATTTTCAGTTTGGTTTTTGTGCTTATTCAATGGACAAAATATAAATGACACATTAGAAATGTTTTTTTGTGACCAATCAAACAGTTTTTTTTTTTTTTTTTTGGTGTTGTTATAGGATCTCGTATAGGCTAACTCTCGTGGCAAGTCTTTTAACAGTATCTCCAATGCCATCACATGGACCTTTGCCATGCGACGTTGCAAAGAAGTGTCATTCAGCACTAATTCCATAATCGTCTTCATGTAAACAATTATTTTTTAAATTATTATTATTATTTTTTTTTTTTTGTATTGTGAACTTGATCCATTGGAAAAGTAGATAATTTTTTTCATATCGTTGAATTCTTGCTTTAAGAAATTGATTGCTTCGGATTGAAAAAAGTGAAAAAGTCATGTTTCATGGTTTCTGAGATGACAATACTTTTGTAACGAATTTCTGTATCTCTTTTGAAATATACTACGAAAGTATTTATTTACTTATTTATTTATTTAAATATACAGAATAAAGAATATAATTACAAACAAGAGAAATAGAAATAAAATGATACAATAACTTAAATATAAAAAAGGAGATACAGCAGTATTAACAAAATTTGAGACCGAATGAGCAGCGCTCGTGTTCGGTCGCAGTTTACATATAATATTAATAGGTCTATAAGAGAATATAAAATAAAATAAAGTAGGAAGTAAAATTAAAATTGTATTGTATTGTGGCTTGGCATATGTTCCAATGCACACCTTGTATTGAAACTTGTATTACAAATGAATAATTTTCAGAAAAGTCTGCAATAACTATGTAATTTTCAGGTTGTACATTTCTTTGCATTTCGTCAAAAATAAAATATGGCTGACTTTTGAAGGGATGACGAAGCATCTTCTACATGAAAAACTTTACATGCCAGGGAGCCTTTTACTTTTTGAAACTTTTCACGGGGGTATCGTTTTTGTTGTAGATTTCTTTTCTTGATAGGGGATTCTATTGACATCAAACTCTTGTTTAATTCCTCAATATTAATGATTTATAGCATTGTATCCATAGAACTGCTAGAAGAAGAACTGGGATAATCACTTTCTCTGTCCGCACTTTCATTTGATTCATGTTTATTAATATCACAAGAACTACCGGCTTCACATATAATTTCACCTGACCTATCCGGAAATTGATTTATTTTTACGGAACGAATCACATATTTGCACATTCAAAGACTCCTTTAAATTGAGCTTTATCAATAAGTCGCGACTTATGCGTCTTAGTGTACTTTTCTTTTTAAAAGCGTGATTAGGAATGTAAATGGATTTAAACACTTGTATATATTACGCGATCTTTACCATCACTCATGTTGTATAGAAGTCACGTCACTGCGTGAAATTCAAACCCAAACTGATTATTTTTCTCTTCTATATTTTGTCTCCTGCCATCTGTTTACTGCCATAAAGTTTACTGCCTTACCCAGCCTTGCTATCATCAAACACTTGGCACATTACAGTATAAACATACAGAACTGTGAAGGGCTTCCCGTCTTAGCTGAGCTAACAATAATAAAATAATTTTAGATGAGATATTTACTGTTCCTTAAGGTATTAATCATTTGATGATTAGTATGGTGACATCAGATGCAACGGGGGATTTCGTAAAACTTTCCCCGGGCAGGCTTCTAGCCTATGGCTGCAAGCAGTTCATTAGCTGGGCATCGCGAGCGCGTGCATGCCTCTGGAAAATAAATTGTTACAAATGTATGGGTGCCGATCCCATATTTATAAATGCAGTAGTTTACAGATAATACATCAGCGAACAAGTCTATATTTTTTCAGATTTTTAACTTGGCTATTTAATATAGTAATTTTGCTTTGAAAAAGAAATTATTTAAAAAAAAGGCCAAATTTTTAATTTATTTGTGATAGGCCTAAAGTATTAAAAAGTGTTGTATTTAGTCTTTCAAATGCGCCAAACCGCAAATCTCAATTATATGTAGACACAGAGTTCCAAGTGAGTTTATGTAACAGTGCGCGCATAATTTGCTTAACTTAAAATAGTCATAACTACATAAATAATTAATAATTGTTTAAATAAAACAATACGGGTCTCCTTATTTGATGTCTGGAATTCATGAAAAAAAAATCGACCATTTCCGAGAAGGTCGTGTTTTATTGCTGTGCGATTTGACGGGGAATGACTCAACATTAATTTACATTGAAAATCGGCATTAGCACAAACACGTGTACTGTACGGTCAGCCTCCGGGTGACAGTTAATTACAGTGTTGCCGACGTATGGCCCCGGCTTGTAACTAAAGAAGGCTCTGACTGTGTACTCAATCTAAAATATTTTGATACTAGGGATTTTTATTGGGATCTAGGGGAGATATAGGTATTTTAGGGATATTTAATGTCTACACGTTGGCGACATTGCAACAAGTTGATTTTGGCGTTGCACAATTCGCGCGCTTATAGTAATATAGTGACTTTGTGCGAACCGTTGCTTCGGTGTGAACAAAGAATAAGGATTTTGTTTGATAATGGTAGGTTTTATATATATGCGTAAGGCTGTTGTGCTTTGTTAAATTGTGATGCGTGTTTAATGTACTTCACGTCAAGTGTTTATCGTCAGATGTCATGTGTGCTATGTTTTTATTTCGAATTTTCTGTCGGATAGACATCCTCGACGTTTTTCATGCCATGTTTTTAGTGAACATGTTTAGTGACATTTGACAAATATGATGGGCAGAATTTAATAATAGTAGCCAAGTTAAAATGTATGGTTTCAGTGCAGTAATTTGGAGTTTTCTAGCATGCTTGTCGATTAATATTTAGGTCTAGTGTATGGCAACGGGTCTTCTATAATACACATGACCGGAGTAGACACACAAAGTATTTGATTAGGGGATAGGCTATGATCTTTAAGCTACGGTGTACTGATGTGAAGTACAAACAATGGCTTTTCCATAGAATGCGACACTGAAATTGTCAACTTGAATTTTTTCAGTTTTGCTGTGCGAGGATTGTGACAGGTTAGGTTAGTTGATGCTTTTCGTATGCCTTGCATATACGAATCTGTGACAGGTTAGGTTAAGTCAGTTAAAGCTTTTGGTATGCCTTGCATATACGAATATATGAAGGTTAGGTTAGTTCAGGCCTTGCATATGCAGGGTGTCTTCAACCCTTAAGGTCAAAATTTTACAGATAATAATAATAATTCTTTATTTATACTGGCAGAGTTAAGGCCATAGGGCCTTCTCTTACATTACCAGGTCACAAAGTATACAAGCAGTTAAAATTTAACAAAAAGTTAAAGAACAGAATATTAACATATTACAAAAAAGAAATAATAATAATAGCATAATAAAATCGACACTAAACAACATGAAAATAATACCATAATAGAAAAAAAAAAGAAAGTAAAATACATTGGAATATAGTGAAAGCAACTCATTTAGTACAAATGGTTAATATGGAAAAACGTAAGGAAGAATATATCAAAATGGAATGTAATAAAATAATAATAATAAAGAAAAGAAATACGAAAATGAAATAAAATTCACAATAAAAAGGCTATGATAATAAATTCATCGGCTGATAAAGAGAAGAAAAAGGGGAAAGGAAGGAAAAAGAAATATATAGCCTATATTTTTACAAAACTATGACAGAGAAAAGGGCTTATAACTGAAAGGAGTCTAATTCAAAAAGTGCAATTTTAATTTATTTTTGAAACTAGACAATATCCGACAGTCTCTGACATGTTGTGGTAGAGAGTTCCAGAGATGAGCTGCAGAGACAGTGAAAGATGAAGAGTAGAAGGATGTTCTGTGTTTAGGAATGGAGAGTGTAATATGGTGTTGTGAGCGAGTATCTATTTCGTGATATGAGGACAAATGTTGAAAACGAAAAGCTAGGTAGCTAGGATAGAGGTTTGAAGAATATTGAAGAGTAAAGTGAGAGAGTGAATAGTTCTTTGCTCCTTGAGAGGGACCCAGGACAGCATATTTAGTGAAGGTGTGATACGGTCAGATCTACGGACGTTGCAAATAAATCGAACGCATGCATTATGAACACTCTGTAGTCTGTCTGTCTGTCTGTCAGTCGCATGTTAAGGTCAGTGTAGAGAGTGTCACAGTAATCAAAATGAGGCATCAAGAGCGACTGCACTAAATTCTTCTTGAGAAGCAACGGAAGGAAATTTCGGATTCATTTTAGTGTGTGAATTTTCATAAAAATTATTTTACATATGTGTGTGATTTGAGTATTCCAACTTAAGTTTTTGTCCATATAAATTCCTAGATTTTTTACTCTATCACTGTAAGGGATAATAGTTCATTCATTTTAACAGGAGATATGTCACCTGTATTTAATTTACTTAAAAGTCGTTGATGTCCCATTATAATTGCCTGTGATTTCTCTGAGTTCAATTTCGGTTCAAACTTTTTCGTCCATGAAATAATTGATTTTAGTTCATTGTTTACTTCATTTATTGCGTAATTTATTGCCGATATAGGTGCAGAGGTATATATTTGTAAGTCGTCAGCAAATAAGATATGTCTACAGTGTTTAATAGATTGTGATGTCATTTATATACTTACTGGCTTTTAAGGAACCCGGAGGTTCATTGCCGCCCTCACATAAGCCCACCATTGGTCCCTATCTTGAGCAAGATTAATCCGTTCCCTATCATCATATCCCACCTCCCTCAAATCCATTTTAATATTATCATCCCACCTACGTCTCGGTCTCCCTAAAGGTCTTTTTCCCTCCGGCCTGCCAACTAACACTCTATATGCATTTCTGGATTCGCCCATACGTGTTTTAATGTTCCTAATTATGTCAGCTGAAGAATACAATGCGTGCAATTCTGTGTTGTAGAACGTAAAAAGATGATAGAGGACTCTAAACTGAGCATTTTGACATAACCAGTGGTCGGAAATGCATATTTCAGGAGCTGTAAGGTCTTGAACAAGTAATAAATTTGAACATTTTTGCAAGCTGCTTTAATTTTTACACACAACATATCTTATAGCAACTGTCAAAGCAGTGATCACCAGCCTTGATACATCCAGAGCAATGCATGACATTTTGCTCCACTCTCTTAAATATCCTTGGTGTCTGTTGTACAATGAGGCAGGCAGGTAAGAATCTGTTGCGCAGGTGATTATGGTTACGAAGTGGGCAGTGTTACAGCTACATTGTCTTGCAAACAAAAATATATTATTTTAATGTTTTATTTCCAAAACAGCGTACACCTCATAGCAACAACTTAGATCTCGGAGCAGTTGTTGAAAGTAGCGACCACGTCTCTTTGAACATTTATTACAATGACGCATGAAATTTTGTAAACAGTAACAAATAACGGATAAATCGCAAAGAACAGAATGCCAGTAGGGGAAGTTATCCCTACCCTCGCTGCTCGGCAGCACGCTCACTACATGGCAGCTGATATATCTGTCTACTCCGCCCACTTCCCCGGGTGGCTCACTGCTAACAAATGAAATGTGCATTCGACACACGTATTTAGCTTAACACACACCTACTTAGCATAAAACAACACTCATCTGTGAACGTAGCACTGTAAAATACATCTAAAGACATGCAGTGACACACATTACATTGCTACAGTACATTACGGTAGTCTCCATTGAACACAGGTAGATTCGTTTTCCCTTCTTCCAGGAAGTCGTCTCGGTAGCCGAGTGGTCTAAAGCATTACCAAATACCATGCGTGCATTTTGTTGGCAAGTTCGACAGGTCGAATACTAACTTACTGTCAACAAGCAAAGTCATAAGAAGAAAAAGAGAAAAAAGATATGGAGCAAAGAAGAGGGAGATAGAGAGATATGGATGGACGGATGGATGAATGCATGCTGAAAGTGATCAGGAAGAGGAAAAGGAATTGTTTGGCTGAGAAGAAACTGTCTAGTGAAGGATGCACTGGAAAGAATGGTGAACAGGAGAAGAATTCAGGGCAGAAGAAGATATCCGATATATGGATCATATAAGGAGACAAAGAGGAAGGCAGAAATTACTGATTGAATTGTTTATGCCTTAAATTGAATTAGCTTGTTTTGTATTATACATATAGCTCAACTGATGAATAATCGTTTCCTTTTGTAAATTTAATAATCTGATTGGCTATGTATTGTATATTTTAGTAGAGCCATCAATGTAGCTCAGTCGGCAGACTTGCTGGGATGCTGATCCAAAGCTGCATTCGGGCTTGGGTTGGATCCCCCTTTGGTCTCATTGAATGGTTTCTTCCGAGGTTTTCCCCAGCTGTGGGACTGAATGGATGGTCTATGGCGAGTCCTCGGCCTCACTTCATTTCACCCCTTTGGTCTAATTACCTGGTTGGGTTTTTTCCGAGGTTTTCCCCAACCAAAAGGCAAATGCCGGGTAATCTTTTGGCGAATCCTCGGGCCTCACCTCATATCATTACATATTGCCAAAATATTGTAAAAAATTGTAGAAAATTACAGAATTGTAAAACTGTAAAAGTTGTAAAATATTGTAAAAATTGGTAAAAATTGTATTGTAATATTGTAAAATTTTGACTTGTTCCACATCTTAAAGCTTCATTGCTCATGTAAGGTTTATAAAATGTAATAAATGAAATGGAAAAAAATAGGAAAGACTGGAGAAAGCTGAGATTGTCCTTGGACAGAACACTGAATGATCACAAAAGATGATATTGTCCATGTGTCACGTCCATTACTATGGAATGGCTCTATTATAACGTAATTTTTTTGTTCATTTTTCTTCTCCATACCAACCTAAGGTCTGTAGTTAACTTTTGACGTCAGTTAAAAAAACTATTTGTTCCTATTTCTATGGTATTGAATATTTGAAGTGAAAATAAAGAGCTTCATACGAGTTTTCTTAGTCTGATTCCTTTTATAAACTGTTAAGATTTTGGGCTGCCCCTCAGTGGTAGCCTAGGCACATTTGCATGCTGATTGAAGCTGGGATTGGGTGTGGGTTTGAGTCCTGCTTGAGGTGATTACCGGGTTGGATTTTTTTTTAGGTTTTCCCCAACTTTTACGCGAATGTGAGGTGATCACTTGGCAAATCCTCTACTTCATCTCGCCAAATATCATCCCACTAAGCCACCAACGTAACTCTGTCGGCTAAGGCACTTGCCTGCCGATCCGGAGTTGCATTTGGGAGCGGGTTCGATTCCCACTTGTGCTGATTACCTGGTTGGGTTTTTTTCTGAGGTTTTCCCCAACCATAAGGCAAATGTCAGGTAATCTATGGCGAGTCCTCGGCCTCATTTTGCCAAATATTTCGCTATCACCAATTCCATTGATTCTAAATAACCTCGTAGTTGATACAGCGTCGTTAAATAACCAAGTTAAAAAAAATCATCCCACTATCACCAAGTTCCTTGGCTCTAAATAAAAATGAGGCAAAATACTTTGTAATTTTCAGTGAAGCATCTCTATGTTTTCACAGAGTTTCAATAAACTGTGAGTTAGAAGTGTGCCACTGACTTGGCTAATTTTGCTGTTTTGATATGGAACAACTCATTGTAAAATTGTAGGTTAACACATGATCTATTATTTTACAGATTTCATAACTGAGCATATTAAACCATGGATGGAAGTATTGTACGCATATTTCTGGAAGATTTCATGTAAGTAAAGATAATATGTATATTATATTGTTATACACTTAGTGTCATTGATTTTAAATAGTCATTGACAGTTTGTGATAATTTATAAGTGTTTGCAGTTAACTTATATTTTGTAAATTTTTACATGTAGTGAAAGCAGCCTTAAAACGTAGATTTAATCGACAGAACGAAATTTAGAGGAAAGAGGTTCCTTTTTACAATGAAATTACGAGTAATTTTATAACCATGTACAGGAACAGCTGTTATTAGGTTGCGTGCTGACTGCAACTATTTAATCGTCAGCTGGGTGACAGAGAAATGGCCGTATCTGAGACTGAATGTAAACTAATGTGTCACTGGTATGAATTACTGCTGAGAAAGAATAAATTGAAATACTATTGGGAGAAGTAACATTTCATTCTCAATTCAATTAAAAAATATATAAGAATGTTGGTAAAGATGGTAGTTGAGCAAACCTGCAGTCAGGTGAGAGACTGCTTCTGAATATTTTGAGACCATTTGAAGTCTACCATGTTCAAACCAAAAATCGAAACTCGTTTGTTTTTGTTTTATGGAGTCCTGAGTGTCGGGAAATACAGTGAGTCCCAACATATGTTCTTGGTGTTTCTGTTGGCTAACCAGTGGCAAGTCGATTCCCCTCTCCTTCACTATAGCTGCTACTTACATCCAAGAACTAATGGTGCTTTGCCAAATTAAAACTTACCAGTACTCACCCTCCTCACAGTAGTTGCTGGAAGTGTTGCCCATCTTGTGTTTTACGTAATTCACACCATCATAAGAAACTATCATTCACATGCATCATTTCCTCTGCAATAATAAAACGAATTTCTGTTCGAATCATTTCTTTAAGTTTCTCCACCATATGAGGATTTGTTGCATACACTTTTTATTTTGCAGTGTTGCCCACAAATAAAATTTCGCATGGTGTTAGATCTGTGGAACTAGTATACCGTAACACCCTGCTAATAATACTATGGCCAAATACACGAATGCTCTTATGTACGTAAGTTTTAATCTGATAAAGCGTCGTAAGTTTGCAGATGCAAGCAGTGGTGATAGTTGGGGGCCCTGCTACAGGTCAACTGGCAGAAGCACAGGAACTTTTGCTGGAACACACTGTATAATGTAGTCCTGGAGCTTAGAACAGAGATAAAAAATCGTAGAGATGTTCTTTAGAAAGAACTCAGTGATTTTAGATCAGAGAATCACGACTCCAGGCTTTACATTGCAAAATTTTATGCCAAAGGAAATCTGAATCCAGTACAGCACTTACTCACTGTTAGTATGGTCAAGACCATGGCAGGAGTTGGTGTGGTAGTTTATCATTAAGTTTTGAAAGAATGAGTACTAATATAGTGAATTTATTAAAAATTCCTTCTTTTCCAGAACTTACAAGAAAGTGGTGTTTGAGCCTAACAGTCATCTTAATGTTATCATTGGCCCAAATGGAACTGGAAAATCTACTTTGGTTTGTGCGATGGTTTTGGGTCTTGGTGGAAAACCAAAAGTCCTGGGACGTGCCACAAATGTATGTATTTGAGAGATGTTACAATAGTGTAAAATAAATGAAATAATACTTACTTACAAATGGCTTCTAAGGAACCCGGAGGTTCATTGCCGCCCTCACATAGGCCTGCCATCAGTCCCTATCCTGAGCAAGATTAATCCAGTTGCTGCAATCATATCCCACTTCCCTCAAATCTATTTTAATATTATCCTCCCATCTACGCCTTGGCCTCCCCAAAGGTCTTTCCCCTCAGATCTTCCAACTAACACTCTATATGCATTTCTAGATTCACTCATGTGCTACATGCCCTGCCCATTTCAAATTTCTGGATTTAATGTCCCTAATTATATTAGGTGAAGAATACAATGCGTGCAGTTCTGCATTGCGTAACTTTCTTCATTCTCCTGTAACCTAAAGTGGCAAACCTATATTTTGAAATTTCTACCTGATTATGTTGCTTAGTTTCTTAATCTTTTAATTTTAGAATATTGAATCTCCTAATATTTACTTGTTGCTCTACTCGCTTGGCTACTGATAGTGTGCGTGCGCGCGCGCGCCACTTCACTTTCGTGGCTACTGATAGTCTTTCTCTTAATTCTCCAATTACCAAATATGGTTAGAATCACAGTCTGGCCTTCTGAAGGGTCAAATGTCTATTATATTAATATGTCTTTGTTTATCTATCAAAATGAGATCTATTTGGTTATATGTCAACCCATCTGGAGAAATTAAAGTATATTTATGTATATCCTTATGTGGGAATGTTGTACTTTTCGTCTTCTTTCTCTTCTGTAGGGACATAAGCATTTATAACTATGATATCGCATCATCTTCCCTCAAGTACTAAATATGATAACCTGTTACTGATAAATTCGGCCTTTTTTACTGCTGATTTTATTCTTTTATGAATAAAGAATCCTGTTCCTAATTGGTGATTATTGTTTCCTTCCCCATAGTACAAGTAATCTCATATTGGCAATATGCCATTCCTATCTAGCCTAACCTCCTGTACTGCCACGAAGTCTATTCTATATCTAACTAGTTCTTTTGCTACTAATTTTACCTGTTTTGTTCAGTATAGACTTGTGACATTCCAAGTACCAAATCTCAGTCTTATTCTTATTCCTTTGCTGTGGTCGCACCAAAGAATCAGTCCCATTCCAAGGCTTATTTTGGACTTTCATAACAAGCTGTTTTTTACTGTGATGGATTGAAGCATGTAAATTTTGAAAAGGATCCACTAATAAGAGAGAAAATATGCCAATACTGCTTGCTTCTAGTTCTATGCACAACATTTGGTAACTATGCTGGTGAAATCGTCACTTCTGTCTGCTACAGTCGCCGTATTTGACTTATTTCCAGTATTTTAATTTCCATTGATAGGTTTTCTGAAATGAAGCATGTAAATTCCGAAATGCATGCACTAATAAGAAGACAGCAGTATTACAAAAATATTGAGACGATTACGCAAAGGAATGGCCATGTTTAATTGCTTCGTGTGTCAGTGAAAATCAAGTTTTTTGTAGTGTGCAGTCATGTAATTTTTCTGTAGCTCATGGTGGTTAAAATGACAGTACAGTAGAAGTCACATTTATCCAAAGAAGCATAAAACATATAGACAAATGAAATTTGAAAACAAGTGTATTTTGTCGGTCTTTGTTAATAATAATGAGCATGAATTTCTTAAGGATGCAGATGATGTAGATATTTCGCGTAGAAAAAATGTTTCATATTTATCTTGATTATGTTATTCTAATACAGTATACTCAAATTTGCTGAAGGAAGGTATATATGACAAACTTGAAGAGTATGCAAATTAACAATGTGATATTTTTCCAGAAAACATTGTAAATGGACCTAGAATAGATGTAAAATGGGACAAAATTACTGATCTTAAAAATGAAAGTAGTCAAGTAAAATACAAAACATTATGTAAAGTCGTATTTGCTATACTGAGTGTGCCTCATATGAACTCTCCTACTAAAAGAGTTTTCATTGCTGTAAGGAAGAATCAAACAGAATTCAGGCCTACGTTAAGCACATCAACACTGGAATCATTTCTTACTTACTTACTTACTTACTTACAAATGGCTTTTAAGGAACCCGAAGGTTCATTGCCGCCCTCACATAAGCCCGCCAGCGGTCCCTATCCTGTGCAAGATTAATCCAGTCTCTATCATCATATCCCACCTCCCTCAAATCCATTTTAATATTATCCTCCCATCTACGTCTCGGCCTCCCTAAAGGTCTTTTTCCCTCCGGTCTCCCAACTAACACTCTATATGCATTTCTGGATTCGCCCATACGTGCTACATGCCCTGCCCATCTCAAACGTCTGGATTTAATGTTCCTAATTATGTCAGGTGAAGAATACAATGCGTGCAGTTCTGTGTTGTGTAACTTTCTCCATTCTCCTGTAACTTCATCCCGCTTAGCCCCAAATATTTTCCTAAGCACCTTATTCTCAAACACCCTGAACCTATGTTCCTCTCTCAGAGTGAGAGTCCAAGTTTCACAACCATACAGAACAACCGGTAATATAACTGTTTTATAAATTCTAACTTTCAGATTTTTGGACAGCAGACTGGATGATAAGAGCTTCTCAACCGAATAATAACACGCATTTCCCATATTTATTCTGCGTTTGATTTCCTCCCGAGTGTCATTTATATTTGTTACTGTTGCTCCAAGATATTTGAATTTTTCCACCTCTTCGAAACTGGAATCATTTCTGATCCAGAAAATCAAGAAGTATGTTTCAGGTAGAAATCTGTAGAAAAGTGACATGTAACAAAGAATGTTTTATTGCAGAAAAACTGACGAGTAACTTTTTCGAATGTATGTGTTTTCTTTTACACTGTTACAGCTATTAATACTACATAATATCTTCCTTTGACTAAAATAGTTCCCATGGATTATCTGAAAAGAAAAAACAAAAGTTGTCCAAAACACTGTGCTCCGTTTAGTTTGGACAATGGGGATCTTCTGTACCTAGTACTGGACGCAAGAAATGATTTATTTTTAGTAAATATTTCTACAATTTTAAATGCATAAATGCATGCATATTGTCTCATTCTTTTTAGTGCATAAACTTCCACAGTCTACTTAACATCTCATCTCTATCCATGTGTTCGATGAAGATTTATTAAGTTCTTACATATTTAATGACAAGAATGCTTTTTATTTTGCAGATAAATTCATACATTCGGGCTAATTGTAAAATTGCAAAAGTAGAAATAGAGTTGAAGAATACAAGTGGACCGAATTATATTGTAACACGAATTCTAACAGATGATGGAAAATCATCATGGCAGTTAAATGGACAATCAGCAACCCAGAAGCAGGTAATGCGGAAGATTATCTTGTAGTGTAGCTATTCTTTTTTATATCTTTTTTTAAGTGAAAGGTTTAAGGTGCTTAGAAAATTTTATACTAAAATTTTGACAAAAATACACGTTTTTAGAACCTCAGTGAGACTGTCGGATTTTTTTTTTAATTTTTGTTTCTGTATGCTTTTCTTACTGCACATAAAGTAAGAAATTGCACTTTAAAATTATTTTCATTCATATTTTCATAATGCATTTAGTAGTTACTAGGTAAATTTATTTTGAGAAGTATGTTTAATATACAATATGTTGGCCTCGGTAGCACAGTCGGTATAGTGCTGGTCTTCTGTGCTCGAAGTTACAGGTTTGATCCCAGCCCAGGTCTGACATAATATTGGATCCTACAATTTACTTTGAAATTAGTAAGTATCCTCGAGAAGAAGACTGTCTACAGACCCTTTGTTCTATATTACAAAGAAAAATATGGACAATGATATCACTGTATTCGGATTGATGATTGGAGCTAGGGGAACGGTATCAAAATTTCTCTCTCAATTTTGAACTATCACAGGATTAAATAAATCCCATTTGGCTATTACAGCTGAAAAATGTTCAGATTCATCCTTAGAAACCATTTATATTTATAAAATAATTCAAATTTGTGTCTAATCATATTTATTATTACATTAATTATTATTGTTGGTTTTCATACCATAGATTCCTCGCATATTAGTGTAATTTTCATTGTAAATTTACTATATCTTTAATAACCATAATTGTTCAGTAACAGTTTTATATATCTATCTTCATAGTGTATCCAGGTATTTGCTGACAACACGTGTTCCACTATGTTTCACTATGAATTTCCTCTTCTTACAAATGATGGGTAAAAAGCACGATGCTGGTTGTATATTTCAGCAGCCACATTCCAAAGATGAGGTGTATTCAGTATGTATTGGAGAGAATTGTCCAAGGTTACAGGGATTGCAGATTTTAGATTAGTTGTATGGATGTTTGTGACAGGGCAGTTTAAGAGGCTATGTTCCAAATCTTCTTTGTTATTGTTGCACCAGCAACAACTACTAGAATCAACAAGATTAAAGATACTTCTGAGTGATAATATGAAGTTGGTATATTTCGTCTTTAATAGCAGGCCTATTTTGTCTTTAACAGTAGGGCTATAAATTAGGGAAGTTACAAATAAATCAGTAAATAAATAAATAATAGGAAAGGACACTGCTTTTTCACAAATTACTGTTGCAGAGAAATGAAAGTGTTTTCTTATGTAGAATTTACTTTCGAGCCCATGCTTCTTTTCCAAGGATTGCTTCCTGTTTAGTTTATTAATAAAAAATAAATGACTTTTGACATTCCAAATGTACTGAAATCTGTTTTGGCTTTCCAAATGTACTGAAATTTCACTTTCGATAAGGATGTAAGTTAGATTACTATTGTTTCTGGATTTGCTGCTATTATTTGTATATCTTTTTTAAAGTATGAAATTGAATATCTTTGTACAGGTTGATGAGCTTATAATGAAACTGAATATCCAGGTGGATAATCTCTGTCAGTTTCTGCCACAAGACAGGGTAGCAGATTTCTCTAAAATGAATTCACAACAGAGGCTGGAAAGCACAATGAAGTGTGTTGGTAAGTAATTTTTACTTTCTAATTATACCAGTTATGAAGGAGATAAGCTTCGATGCCATAAAAAAATCTGTTTTTGAGATTTTCGCGGATTGCACACTTTCAACATCTCTGATACCGAAAAAGAAATTTTAGTTATGTCCTATGTTTGTGTACAGCAATTTCCCTTAAACTAGTGATTCTCAAAGTGGGGGTCACGTCCCCAGGGGAGTTGGGTCGTGTGGAGAGCTGAGAGAGGTCGCAAAATTATTTACAAAATAAAACAAAAATCGCTTTATTAAGATACATTTAGTTTGTACCTATTTAGAAACATAAATGTAAGCAATGTTAAACATATAAACAAAGAATATTTCAGTACAGTAGTTATAAAGTAAAAAATAATTAATGCGATAAATTTGCCTGTTTTTCAGAAAGTAGCTTCTTAAATCTGGACAAAGTATTCGATCAAGCGATCAAATCTGAACTAAGTATTTGATATAATTTACAAGCTCAAGGATATTCTCTCTTTTGTTTTCATGGCAGTCATAGACGAGAAACTTATTTTGCATAAATACGAGATTGCAAAGTTATAAAAAAAATTTAAGAGCTTTTGCTAGCTCGGGATATTCTTTGATACGAAATTAGTCTACACTCTGTGGAAAAGATCCAGTTTCATTACTCCATCAATAGGTACACATTTCAATGAGTTTTTCCTTGTATTTTTTGGAACTTGAGCCATTTTAACGCAACTGTCTAAAAACGGATTCAGTATCCATCTGACTTATAATTGTTTTGAGTTTTTTCGGGGGAAAAACAAGTATTAAATTTCTTCCGGAAAGTATTTAAAAAATTGTTGTTTAAATGATAAGCCTATTTTGGTTGCTATCCACGGATTTTAAGTAAAATTATCGTTGTTTGCAGTTTTGCAGGATTTGTATTTTTCGAATGGGATCAAAAACCAGAACAGTAGTTGGGGGAAGGGGGTGATCGCAAACAGAAGTCTTGCTCAAAAGTGGGTTGCGCCGACAGAAAGTTTGGGAATCACTGCCATAAACTATTACTTGGATTTTGTTCATATTTAGTATCTACAAGTCAATTTGTTAGGAAATGATATACATGAAATACAATAATTTTTCTCGATTTCATTTGAATTCAAAAGCACACATTAGTACTCAAATTCAAGAATCGTCAGAAAATTTTTCTTTGTGAATTTTTTAATTAGGTATAATAAATTCAGAAATGAGACTGGTCAGTTAATATCGTCTGAGAACCGTTTTTCTAAGTGAAATTAATAATTGTAAGTACTGGTATATGATTATTTATACTTTTGGTTGCAAATTGATTTTACTACTGAACAGGTATAAGAGGGCAGCCTGTTTTAAGTTAACATTACTTACATTAAGACCTCACTCTCAGATAATGGAGAGATGCCTTCTAAATCTGTGTTAGGTTCATTCTCCAATTTTCAAGAGTTTCCCTCGTTTATAATTTTTCTTTGAAGGACTAGCTGTTGACTTTGCTGTGCTATTCAGTGCCACTCAGAAAAATCAACTTTCGACTCCACATGATCCTACTCCTCATGAATTCAGTTCTTCAACTGAAAGAAGATAGGTGTTAGGGATGGTACACTGCTGGTTTGGGAATATTAAAACACGATAAGCAGTGATGACGTCATTTATTCCTGATTGTGGTTAATAGTTTTGAGTTACAGAGTAAACAACTCATTAAACTGCAGTTAAGTATGGAAAGGTATCAGAGATCACTGCTTCTGCCCAACCAACTTGACATTTATTGAAGTAGAATCACATGTTGTGCAATTGCCTATAGCCCTACACTCTGAAGTAACACCTACCAGCAATGTACCAGTATTTTAAAACATCTCCATTTCCTGATATATCCCTTTCTGTAATAATATAATATACAGTAGCGTGCAAATTAATCCGAACACGACATATTTTTACATTTTCTGTCATTGTTGGCCTCACAGCTGCTCTTACCGCTTTAATTGACATCTGTAGTACGTGTAATTCCATTGTTGAAGGTCTGTCATTATTTTTTTTATAATATGTGACATTTTGCCTGTCTTTTTGTACTTATAAGCATTTCAGTTGTGTTGAAGACTTAATACTGCAATCCTGTGTACATTCTGTCGTCTTCACAAATGGATACAACTCCACGAAAACGGTCTAAAATTATAACTTAGCAGAGCATTCTTCTATGACACAGAGGCAAATTGCTGCAGAATGTCACATCGGTTTGGCTACTGTTAATTCGATCATAAAACGGTACAGGGAGACTGGATCCATCACACCCCAGAAAAAAGGAAACTGTGGCCAGAAAAGGAAGACTTCACCTGCAGATGATCGTTTAATTGTCAGGAAAAGTAAATTAAATCCTAGACTAACTGCTGTCGACTTAACCCGCGAGTTAATGGCTACCACTGGGGCGAATATTCATGTCACAACAGTGCGGCGTAGGCTTTTGGAAGCTGGACGAAGGGCTCGTAAGCCTATTAAGGGAATGAACAGGTGAAATATTCAAATTATGCATTTGTGATGCTAATGGACTGAAATTTTTACCACAGAGTGCTGATATGTATTTAAAACATCCCTATAAATTTCATCAATGTATCTTAATTAGTTTTGAAGAAATTAATTATTTACCAATTAATACTAATTAATATTTAAAAAATGCTGCATGATGAATGCTTAACATTATGAATTTAAAAAAAATATAGAACAGTTCCTCTAACAATAATAAAACATCTATCACATGATTTTTAGTTAGCACTTCTTAGTTACTGAGAAAAAAATTCAAAACTGGGTGAGTGCCAATTTAAAGAAAAAAATTAATTTCATGCATCTTAATCAATTTATATCTTGGCAAATAATAAATATTTTAAAAATCCATGTGACAGTCTTTTTCCTTTAGGTAATGTGGGCTTGTGGTAAAAATTTCATCACTATTGGTTAAGAAATGCATCATATGGAGCAATTTGAACATGTTAAAATGTAATAAAATTTAAAAGGGAGAAAATCAAGTTTTAAAGTACAACACTATGTTTGAGTACTTACACATTATGGAAATTGCTTAAAACCCTCCTGCCTGATATGTTGACCCCTCCTGCTGCTTTTTCCTACTTTCAGTGACACTTTTTGACAAACGTAGCTTCTTCCTGCTTGTTTTGAAGTTCTCACTGGTTGAAGTAGCCGCTTGCTGCAGTCGACGCTTGTCTCTCCTATTGCCAATTTTGTATGCTGCAGGAGATAATTTCACTGTTGACACTAAATCTCTCATGGAAATGTTTGCTGTACAACCCATGTTAAATTCAGTCACAGCAGAAGTAACAGCCACTTCAAGTTTTTTTTTTGATACAAAAATTTCTTTTGGGCACTTCCGCCATATCACACTATGAACACTTTCATTCACATTTTGAGTTTTTCCTGCAGTGCACTTGCTAAGAAGTTCATCACTAGCTAGTCTACAGTACACTGGCATGATTTTAGCCACAACATCAGGTCGCAACACTGTCTTCATGGTTTTCAAGTCATGCTTCGGAACAGCTTCTTGCATCGCAATGGCCCGGTTGAAGAAGCACCATGACTTTTCACCACTAGGGCATCTTGAATGCAGGGGCTTGTCATCCATGGACATTGCATGGTCAAGTGTTGCATAGATGGCTTTCTTCATCTTGTTTACATCGGGGATATTATCAATAATGGCCTTTCTGTAGTAATTTTGCAGTCGAGGTATCATTTCTGCAGTCAGACTTCCCTTTTTTTTGCCTCCGATTGAGGAATCTGTCCCTCTCCATTCCCTAACAATATTCTGTAGACCTTTACCTACTCTCTTAGCAACGTGGTTCACACATTCTTCTTTTCTAATGTCAATGCCTTCACCATAAACTTGAAGCTGCTGAAGGTGATGGTGTGTTTTTGCATCCCCGTCAGACAATAAGGTTGTGTACCTCATATTACACAACCTAATGGACCGGGTCCAGAGAATTTCTGCAGCTTTCATCTCCATGGCATTTGAAGATCCATCAAAATTTTTCTCACAAACACCAGCATCTTTGTGACTTTGATACCACTGTTTATATTCGTCACTTGCGACATCCATTTTTTTTTCTGTCTTTTCACAAGTACTGCAATATTTTGACATTATTTCAAAATCTAACACTAGCCCTGTTAAAATATCTATGACTAAACCTAAACCATACTTTGATGTATGTCCACGCTTCATCCATGTGCCATCGTATGACACACCAATATTTATAACATCACTATCACTAATAGAACTGTCCACTTCCATGTGAGCTCGTCTAACTGCAGAGTGAGCATTTCTCAACACATGTTGTCTAACAAGTTTGTTTTCTTCCGTCAGTTTTATCAGGTGAGAGTTGAAGGATGGTGAGCTCAAACCTGCCATACCCATAGCCATACAATGTTGTTCCATAGCAGAGTGTCCTTTTCCCATGGTAACAAAGGCGTTGACCATTCTCCTATTTACATCGAAGGGAGGTCGAGTTGACTCAGTGTTACCTACCTTAGGGCTTGTATACATTTCATTCAACACTGTGTTGCAATTATAACACTTCACTATCACTTTAAATGCAAAGCCTGATGGTTCAGTAAGCTCAGCTTTTGCACTATCCATTCCACATTCACCACATTTTACTCCTTTATACAGTTCACTCCACAAACTTACATGCACTAATGTGTAGTCTTCACTACACTGGGGGGCACTTATATTTGAATTCTCCTGCAAGTTGCCATATTTTATCAACTTTATCTCACTAGCACTTTGTTTATTATTTGTTTCTTTTGACACTTGATCTTCATTATCACCAACTAGGCCTAACACATTTTCTTGTTGCACACATTCCACAATAGTTTTGGCATTCTTCCACCTTATATTTGCTAAATTTTTAGCCCTATTAGCATATTTTGATCGTTTCTTGCCCTTATTATGAATGTCACTTAGTCTATTCATGTTTAGAAAACTAAAACTATGCCTAAAATGCTAAATGTTGAGTTATACACGTGGTCTTGAATGTTATTGTGACGATTCCTAACCTAATGCACTTATACTAACTTATTCACACTAATATATACAACTAATTGAATACAAAATTAGTGTAAAACTTTAATAACATCCTAAATAACACGAAATCAGCAAAACAAGTATGAATATTCACGTACAAACGCACAAACTCGAGAAGAAACGGTCCACAAACAATATTTTGCCGTTCAGTTTCAAAACGAAGTATTTGCAGGGCTGACAGGCAAGCTGATAGTATATTCAGGAGTGACAACAAACTTAATTTCACTAGATACACACCAGAAAAAAAACTAGCCCGCTTTATTCAAATTACAAAGCTCAACATAAACTTTAGAGCTGACAGCTCGTTTAAAAGGCAACGAAGCACGTGCAAGCAGACATTTAAACGTCATGTGACACGGTTTAAAGGGCTCCCAAATAAAAAATGAGGCCATATTATGAAAGTAGAAGGTTTAAATAAAATTATGAACATAAAAACAAAAATTTGTATTTTTTTCCATTTTTCCACATTTTTCACTTGTTCGTTCCCTTAAGAAGCAACTGCTAACCCCTGTTATGTGCAAAAAACGCTTAATGTGGGCAAAATTACATCAACACTGGACAGTGAATGACTGGAAGAATGTACTTTTTTCCGATGAGTCTCATTTCGAGGTCCATGGCCACCGTGTTTCTTACGTACGGAAAGGATCCGAAAAAGTAACAGCAGCTCATCTCCAACAAGCACCCAAATACCCCCCTAAAGTAATTGTTTTGGGGTTGTTTTACACATGAAGGGCCTGGAGCATTAATACCTATCATGGGAATGATGAATTCTGACAAATATATTCACTTATTGGAAACCAGAATCGTACCCCAGCTGCAAAAATCATTTCCGGATGGCAGAGGTGTGTTCCAACAAGACCTGGCACCATGCCATACATCTCGAAAAACTACAGAATTTTTCAACAAGAAGAATATTCAGGTACTCCCCTGGCCAGGCAACTCACCCGACATCAACCCCATTGAGAACTTGTGGTCAATTTGCAAAAGAAGAATGCAAAAAATGGATTGTTCTACAAAGGAGAAGATGATTTCTGCCCTCATTGGTGTATGGTTTCGCAATGAAGAAATGAATATTTGTGGGAAATTAGTGGAATCCATGCCAAATCGTCTCAGAGCTGTTATTAGGAACAAGGGAGGCCACATAGATTACTGAGGTATGTCTTAGATCCTTTTTTTTTATCCCGTTTGAGTGTTTTTGCATAAGTAATTACGTTGTTCGGATTAATTTGCACGCTACTGTACAGGGTGATTGAGAAGTCCGGCGACATAGACAAACTCCTTTATTAGTGCAGATAGCGAAAAAGGGGAAAGTTGTTGGAAATATATAGTTTTCAATCCAATGTGCTTGAATTTTCAACTTAGAATACACTGTTGAAGCTGTACACTAGTATGACACAACCGGCAGTCTCAATGCTGCAAAATTAGTGGCTTTTCAGCTAGTTCTACTACATTTTAGATACGTAGTATATCAGGTAGATTACATGCACTGTCTTCGAATTGTCCCACAGCTTTGTATTTATTTAAGTAAAAGCATGACTGAATTATTTACAGCATAAATACATATCCAAAACATATTCCAATTTTTAATTTAAAGCAAAGTTATAAATCTGAATCATTACTTCTAAAATTAGCTGATCACATTCTTTATTGTAATTCTACTTACATATTATGTTCTGATGTGTTTTACAATTCTTTTACACAGGGTCTCCAGAAATGACTGAATATCACGTGCAGTTGAAGGACTTATGTAAAAGATTGGCAGAATTTGAT